>NC_079437.1:37486485-37763985 GCF_903798145.1 Danio aesculapii
TGTTTGCTGGAAATTAGAACTAAAGTTAGAAATAGTTTTGAAACAAGTCTTTGGGCTTAACAAATGAAATTAAATATGTAGAGTATTGGATGTCTTCAGTGGAGTGCGTACAAAACCGTTTCTTTATCCACGAAAGTAAAGGAGTAAAGTAAAGAGAAAGTAAAAAGGCCGAATGGAGAAGGCTCATTCTTTATCCTCGCGCTGCAAATGGTCTGTTGAACTGTTTTCTCGCTAGTGAAACGTTCAATTTTTTCACTTCCAAAGTCTGCCACGTAAATAGCAAATGTGTCATGGCACGACGCAACTGACTCTTAAAGGGAATGGCAGATGAGACTCTGATTGGTTTAATGCACGTTATGCTCAAAACACACCCATAACTCATGAGAATAAGCACAACCCTGTTAGACCATGCACAGAGGCGCAAACAATATTTTTCCATCCTTAAAATATCGAAAGTGGATTCGGACACGCAATTAATGCTTATAAATACTAACAACAAAAATATACAATTGAAATAAATTGTTTTAACATTTTCCAAGTCTAACAGTATTCATTTACAGTGATTGAATGACAAAAATCTAAATAAATCAATAAAATTAATCCTTGTTAAAGTTACAAATGGTACAAATGCTTATGCCTGAGTGCTTTAAAAATCAATCACAGGCATCAAAAACACAAGCAAATGATAAATTATAATACAAACTTGATACTGAAACTATATATTGTGTATCCATAATAATAACTATTGCAAATTTTTGTGCACCAATAGCTACTGATACTGAATGAGCTCCAAATCAGCTAATTAAAATAATTGTGGATGACATTACAGAAAAATACAAATAAAAATATACAGTATATTATAATAGAAAACAGTTATTTAAAACAATTTAAGTGGTTTAAAGTCCTCTTTTATCCTTATTCGCAAGTTGTATTGGATAAAAGTAAATTAATAAATGTAATAATGTAATACGATTTCGTAATATGGAACATGTAAGGTTTTTGGATTTCATGCAGCTTCACATACTTAAATAAATACAAAATCAAGCAAACAAACACATACATACATACCTACCTAGCGCAAATATTTAAACACCTATTCATACACCTTCATTTTGTTAAAACAACATCCGACCCCCTCAAAAAAGCACAGCTTGTCTTTTTACGTCACACAAATGTCACATTTTATTGATGTACCAATAGTTTATGATTATACTGACCTCATAACCCCTAAATGCACCACAGTCTGATTGATATCTGCACTGCATGCATATCCAACAAAAAAGAGAGAGAATTTAATTGAACTGAGAGTGAGAGAGAGAGAGAGAGAGAGAGTCACTTGCCGCACAAAAACTCAATCAATAAAAGCAGCAGTGAAGTGAGCATTGACAAACCTGTTATGTATCACCAGCTTTAATGGATTCTCATGCATAGGATATTCATCTTGTCCGGCTCCAGGCCAGCAGGTATACAGTCATTCTACTCTGAATCTCGACCTCTAATTACTTCACAGGGAGGATGACGAAGACGAGGTAATGTTGCATAGCCCTGATACCTTGCAGCGTAGAGACTGATCTCTACTGGAGCTGCCCATATAGTAGTAATAGCCGACAGTAAACTGCATGGCCATTTCTGGCAATGGATATTCATGCACTCTAAAAAATGAACAATATGCATTTAAAGATGTATCTTAACTTGGGCTTTGTGTGTGGATCAATGACTTGTAAGGGATAAAGGCTCTAAATGTAATGTGTAGGGTAAAAGAATGTAACAAAGAATGTGTTTTGTGTTTTTGAATGCATGTATATGAGTATGTGGTTTAGTCAAAGTGAAGTAAAGTAAAGTAAAGTATATACTTTTTTTCATAAGCAGTTTAGTGTGCACTTATTTACATGCTTTTATTCATTTATTCATTTTCTTTTCGGCTTAGTCCCTTTATTATTCAAGGGTCGCCACAGCCAAATGAATCGCCAACTTTTCCAGCACGTTTTACGCAGCGGATGCCCTTCCAGCCACAACCCTATACTGGGAAACATCCATACACTCTTGCATTTACAAACATATACTACAGCCAATTTATCTAACCCAATTCAATTGTAGCACATGTCTTTAGACTGTGGGGGAAACCAGAGTACCCGGAGGAAACCCATGCGAACATGGGGAGAACATGTAAACTACACACAGAAATGCCAACTGACCCAGCCAGGGCTCAAACCAGCGACCTAGCAATCGTGCTACCCTTTGCGTCACTGTGATGCCTTCCATGTTTTTAGAATCTATTTATTTATTTATTTATCACAATAAACAATGTTAGAGCTATTTTAATATTTAATAATATACTGATATAGAAATGTTGTGTTTGGTTAAAAAACATTGAATTTAATAGTATCATTTGCTCTTCAATGTATTTTTACATATTTACTGTATCTTGAATCACATGTATAACATATTTATTAAATATATTTTTACTTTCATGTTTTTTAAGCTAATTAAAAATTAGCTTAACAAACATGAAAGTAAAAATATATTTACTAAATATTACCTTAAATAATTTTTTATATCTACTGTGTTCCAAGTTATATTGAATAAAGTAGAAACTTTTTCACAGTAATTGCTATTGTATATATTTTTTCCTTCAGAAGTATTTATTTTCTTTTAGTTTGGCATAAATAAAGGCAGTATTATTTTTTTTATTAAGGTCAATATCATTAGCCTCTGTAAGAATTTATTTATTCATTTATTTATTTATTTATTTATTTATTTATTTATTTACAGTGGCTGCATCCGAAACTGCCTTCTTCTCAGTAAGTACTGCATTTGAATTTAAACATACTACTCGGCTGTAAGAAAAGTTCGTTCTATACTGTGTGAATGTGAGCAGTATGAATGGAATTCGGACATACTACATCCGCTATTTTGTCATGGACACATGACCTACCAATGTGAGTTCACTCCTATTCATGAATTCTATAGCGGGGCATCATGGGATAGCGCAGCGTGCATGGGATGTGCACTTCAGAATCTTGCCGGAAGTAGTAGGTCATCCGGGTACTTCTCGCATACTGATTTTTTCAAATTCTATGAATTCGGACATGGCGACGCAGTGGCGCAGTAGGTAGTGCTATCGCCTCACAGCAAGAAGGTCGCTGGTTTGAGCACCGGCTGGGTCAGTTGGTGTTTCTGTGTGGAGTTTGCATGTTCTCCCTGCATTTGCGTGGGTTTCCTCCGGGTGCTCCGGTTTCCCCCACAGTCCAAAGACATGTGGTACAGGTGAATTGGGTAGGCTAAATTGTCTGTAGTGTATGAGTGTGAATTAGTGTGTATGGTTGTTTCCCAGAGATGGGTTGCGGCTGGAAGGGCATCCGTTGCATAAAAACGTACTGGATAAGTTGGCGGTTCATTCCGCTGTGGCGACCCCGGCACAGTTTTGTTTTGTTATGTTTCAAACAAACAACTCTTGTCCAATGATTTGCCTAATTAACCTTGTAACGTTTTCTAATTGTATTTTAGCTAGTAAAATAACCAGTAAAATATTATATACGTAACATATTATCATTATGGCAAAGACTAAATAAATTAGAAATTAGCTATTGAAACTATTACTATTATTACAAAACTATTACAAATTGTCTTCATTAAACAGCATTTAAGCACTTAGAAAATATTTGAAAAACAATTACAATTTCACAGGAGGGATAATAATTTTGCCTTTTAATATATTTAAATATATTATATTTATATTTAAATATATTTGCCTATTAATACATGTATGTAAGTTGTTCTACATGTCAAACAAACAAAAAAAATCTGTATAAATGCATGCATAAATACATTTATGTATAACTTATCTAACTGTACCACCAACTAACTCAGTGTTTCTCAACCACATTCCTGGAGGACTACCAGCTCCGCACATTTTACATGTTTCCTTAACCAAACACACCTGATTCAGATTATCACTTCATTTGCAGATACTAAAAGACCTGTAATAGGTGTGTAAGCAAACACCCGAAACATGCAGTGTTGGTGGTCCTCCAGGGACGTGGTAAAGAAACACTGAACTAACTATAGGCTCAGTTCAGAGGCTGTATCACGATACAAAACACTGGATCCTCTAAATCAACGTGTTCTTATTCATTGTATTGAACACATCTGCGGCTGAAAGTGACACAATTGGCGTTGGATCTGCAGTCATCAAAAGTAAACTGTGGTCCATGCAGTGTTCCTGGTGAGGTTAGAATGGGCCAGGACACTCGCTAATCGTCAGCCACGCGCTTAATGACTCACACAAGCTGCTGATTCAAGGTGAAGCTGTTAATGCCATTTGTGTGCTTTCCAAGAGATACAATCGCCACAACTGTGCAATCTTTGCTTTGCTAAATTGAAATAAAACAGCACTCAAGGGCAAAGGCTGTAAGGACATCGGCTTTGTAATTCCAGCCTTATCTGCAAGTTCCAGTCACTTATTTAACACGCCGTTGAGGCCCGCCAGATGCTCACCGAAACCTCCATTTTCTCCTTTTCTGAGAACTCGCTTTAGATTTTAATTACTTGTCAATTTCAAGCCGTCCCAAGGCTGTCAGTCAATCTCTCCCAGCGCATACCAGTGCATTGCTGCCAAGAGGTATTATGTTCGGGATACAATAAAACTTAAAGAAAGACACTGCTGGCAAAAACATAGTTGTTGTTTTTTTGTTTTGTTTTTATTCACGCAGTGGTCAGTAAGGAGCTTTTGGTCTTTTAGGATTTCATAAAGTGTTTTTTTTTTTCTTTCAGTTTAATGGAAATATTCAAAATGTACTCTCTAGTTTGTGTTGCTGATGTTGTTGTCGTTGTTGACTTGTTTTGTTTTACTCTTAATGCCTGATGTTTCCTTCTGGAGCATCAGTAAAGGTTTGATGGATCTCAAAATCATGCAGTCACTGCCAGAAAGGGTTCAAATATGCAAAAGATGCTAGAAGCCTAAGAATCTGCAAGATTGTTTTAGAACAAACAAGGGACTCACGAACAACCATCACAAAGCAAAAATAAGTCGTAGATCATCAATTAACCACACAGAGTATTAGAAACAAAGGGTTCACAAACTTTTTAATCGAGTTATTTTGGGTTATTTTTTAGCTAGTGTTTTGTGTCTTGTGGGCTATAAGTAATTTTTAAACGTAAAATATATCTTACTCAGTGAGACAGGGTTTCACAAACTTTAACATAACACTATTTTCATATTTAGTTCTGATTATATTTAAGTCTGATTATATACTTTTTATTCTACAAAAATATCTAAAAGTATTATTATTATTATTATTATTATTATTGTTATTATTATTATTATTATTATGTCTCTTCATAATATTTTTATATATTTTGTTGTAAATTATGGAAAAATAAAAGAATAGTTTTTCTAAATCCACTCTGCAAGAACCGTTGACTGATGTCAAAAAAAGGAAAAGATAGAAAAAAGAATACTGAACGTGGCTTTATCCAATGTGTTAATGTATATGTTAGGTATGTATGCAAATCACTGCATATTTGATGAAATATTGCCTTATTTGCATATTTATACATGCCATTTTACAAAATGTGTAATAAAATAAATTGTTTGTTATTCAATCATACAATTGCAAATCCACCAGCTGGGTAAGTATTAATAATAATAATAATAATAATAATAATAATAATAATAATAATAATAATAATAATAATAATAATCATAATAATAATAATAATTAATAATAATAATAATACTCAATAAAACGTAATTTACTCACTATTTACTCATCTTCAAGTGGGTTCAAACATTTATGAGTTATATTGAAGAAAGCTGAAAACCTCAACCTGTCATGGATTGGTCAGGCTCTCACGACCCCCACTCACGAAGATCACCATCACCTGACTTCTAATGAGCACACAGCTGCATCACATTCACGAGCACCAGATAAAAGCACAGCACTCCAGTCGCTCATTGTCCGGGCTCGTCTCGACGAAAGCGGACAACTGAGCGACCACTCAGCGTAGTCACCCTCAGCTAAAACAAACGATTTACTTACCTGTTCTCTTTGTATTCCTCCTAGTCTTCCTGATCCTCCCGAATCGTCCTGTCTTCCAGTCCTTCCAAGTCTGTGTCATCCTCTGTCAGCTGTATCTGGTGTGTGCTGTCCATCCTCGTGTATTCCTGTTACCCAGCCACGGAGGAAAAGACCCCAACATCATTCCTGATCCTCCTGGCTATCCTTCATGTGCTCCTTGTTGTCATTTAATAAACACCCTAACGTTTCCTTACCTCTGTCTCCTGTCCGCTTCATAACAGAAGCCCGGACCCATAACGACGACAACATGAGCACCCCCGATCACCTTCAAGAGCTGGTGGACCAGTTGAAGCGGATTCTACAGCCACCAGCTCCACTTTCCAACGCACCACCAGCACCGAGCACTTCCGCCTCCACAGTTTCTTCTTCGGCCCTTCCTTCCAGTCCCATGGCCCGACCAGCGCCCTACTCAGGCGGAGCGGGGGAGTGCAATGGTTTTCTGTTACAATGTTCCCTCATATTCGAAATGCAACCTTCTCTATATCCCACAGATAAGTCGAAGATCGCCTACATCGTATCTCTACTCTCTGGACCTGCACTTAAATGGGCTGAGACGATCTGGAACCAAGCCGGGCCGGTCATGAATTCCATCACTACCTTCACGGAGTATTTTAAAGAGGTGTTTGGACGTTCTGATGGGGAAGTAGCCGCTGGAGAGCAGCTGTATCATCTAAAGCAAGGTACTCTATCTACACAGGAATATGCTCTCCGGTTTCGCACTCTAGCAGCTGCAAGTGGATGGAATGAGAGATCGTTGTTGACCACGTACCGGCTCGGCTTGGAACCCACTCTCCGAATCCAACTGGCCACATTAGATGATACAATGGTCTGGAGAGATTCATCCAACATTCTCTCCGATGTTCCGATCGTCTCCGTTCCTATCAACAGGACACCATCACCCCCTCGTCTGCACTCCTCCAATCGCCTGAGTCAACAGCCTCTCCAGAACCAGAACCCATGATAATAGAGTCTGGAAGACTGACATCAGCGGAACGACAGAGGAGGCTGACCCGGGGTCTGTGTCTATACTGCGGTGTCAGTGGACACACCCGTATGGAGTGTCCCCTTCGTCCCATTCGGACTTCAGTGAGTGTATTCAGTACGAATATTGAACAATGTAAACCACTTACTACCACCGTACAAATAACTACTGCCTCTATTTCTCTCCTTGTCACAGCCCTCATCGACTCCGGGTCAGCAGGGAACTTCATCTCCCAATCCCTCTGTCGTCAACTCCACCTCCGTACTGAGGCGTCCTCGCATATATACCAGATACAACCGATAACCCAGTGCACTCGATCTTCGACCCGTATCCATCGACAATGCGAAGACATCCTTCTTCAAGTGGGGTTATTACATCAAGAGAGCTTCCCAGCTACCGCCGCATCGGCCATGGGACTGCGCGATCGACCTAGTTCCAGATGCCCAGTTGCCAAGAGGTAGGATCTACCCGCTCTCGCTTCCAGAGAATCAGGCAATGGAAGATTACATAAGGGAAGCTCTGAGTCAGGGGTACATACGTCACTCAAAATCACCAGCCGCCTCAAGCTTCTTCTTTGTGGCCAAGAAGGACGGAGGGCTGCGTCCATGCATCGACTACAGGGTCCTAAATAACGGTACAGTAAAATACCGATATCCCCTTCCTCTGGTACCAGCCGCTTTGGAACAGCTCCGAGAAGCTAAAGTCTTCACTAAATTGGACCTCCGCAGCGCGTATAATCTGATAAGAATACGTGAGGGGGACCAATGGAAGACAGCATTCGTGACCCCTACTGGCCACTATGAATATGAGGTCATTTCCTTACGGTCTGGTCAACGCCCCCTCCGTATTCCAAAACTTCATTCATGAAGTCCTCGGGAGTTTCTTCACCACTGTGTAATAGTGTACATAGATGACATCCTCATTTACTCCCAGAGTGAGGCCGAACATCGCCAACACGTTGCGGAGGTCCTACACACATTGAGAGAACCTCACCTCTACCTCCAAAGCGCGAGAAATGCTCAATTCCACCAGAAGTCGATTCATTTCTTGGGATACATCATTGACCAACCGGTATACGTATGGATGGGAAGAAAATTGAGGCTGTTCTATCCTGGTCAGAACCCACTTCCATTAAGGAGCTCCAGAGGTTTCTTGGGTTTGCTAACTTTTATAGACGGTTTATCAAGGACTACAGCAGGATTACATCACCTCTCACTAATCTCCTCAAGGGTAAACCCAAAGGACTGGAGTGGACCAAAGAAGCAGCCGCAGCCTTCCGCCTTCTTAAGAAGGAGTTCACAAGGGCCCCACTCCTGACTCATCCTGACCCAAATCTTCCTTTCGTGGTGGAAGTGGACGCATCCACCACCGGCGTCGGGGCAGTATTATCTCAACATCATGATACACCGCCCCGACTGCATCCCTGTGCCTATTTCTCTCGGAAGTTGAGCCCGGCGGAGCAGAATTACAGCATAGGAGACAGGGAGCTTCTAGCAATCAAGCTAGCCTTGGAGGAGTGGCGGTCACTGGTTGGAGGGAGCCAAACATCCGTCCAGGTGATCACAGATCACAAAACCTCCAATACATCAAAGAGGCCAAGAGACTATGTCCACGTCAAGCCAGATGGTCACTTTTCTTCTCACGTTTTGATTTCTCCATTTCCTATCGTCCAGGACCCAAGAATCTAAGAGCAGACGCTCTCTCTCGTTTACACGAGCATCACGATCATGAAGAACTCCCAACGAAGATTCTTCCCGAACACATCTCCATTTGTCCGATCACCTGGAACGCTCCTCCAGTCGTTGCCACTCCGGAAGCCCCTGCTCCGCGGGATGCCCTCCTCATCGGCAGTTCATACCACCTGAACACCGGGTAGATCTGATCCACTCCTTACATACCTCGCTAGGCACTGGACATCCAGGGATCAACAATACTCTCTCGCTAGTATCCCAACGATTCTGGTGGCCAAACATGGCAAGGGATGTGAGGCAATATGTTCAGGGCTGTAAGGACTGTGCCCAATCCAAGAGCCCACGTCATCTACCCGCTGGAAAGCTCCATCCCTTGCCGATTCCGAACCGTCCCTGGTCACACCTAGGAGTGGACTTTATCACTGACCTCCCTTCGTCAGAAGGTAATACCTGTATTCTAGTCATAGTAGATAGATTCTCAAAGTTTGTCAAACTAATCCCTCTGAAAGGTCTTCCCACAGCCTTTGAAACTGCCGACAATATCTTTAATCAAGTCTTCAGGTCATTTGGTATTCCAGAAGATATTGTGTCGGACAGAGGTCCACAGTTCATCTCACGTCTATGGAAAGCCTTCTTCAAGCTCCTAGGTGTGGCCGTCAGCCCCCTCTTCTGGATATCATCCCCAAACCAACGGGCAGACAGAGAGGAAGATTCAGGAGGTGGGACGGTTCCTGAGGACCTTCTGCAGTGGTCACCAGAACTCCTGGAGCCAGTATTTGGGCTGGGCAGAATATGCCCAAAATTCACTGCGGCAACCCTCCACCGGACTCACGCCATTCCAGTGCGTCCTGGGCTTCCAACCACCGCTCTTTCCCTGGGATGGCGAACCATCTGATGTCCCCGCAGTGGATCACTGGTTCCGGGAGAGCGAGAGAGTCTGGGACGAGGCTCATCAACATCTGCAGAGGGCAGTCCGTCGAAGCAAGGTAACCGCCGATAGGAGAAGGTCTGAAGAACCCAGATACACACCCGGACAAAAGGTGTGGCTATCCACCCGGGACATACGCATGCGACTGCCCTCTCGCAAGTTAAGTCCCCGATTTGTTGGTCCCTTCACCATCGTGGAACAGGTTAACCCCGTCACCTACAAACTACAATTACCCTCTCACTACCGTATTCACCCTACATTCCACGTATCACTCCTGAAACCCTATCACGATCCTGTTCTTCCCTCCACAGAGCCTGACCACGAAGAGGAACCCCCTCCTCCACTGCTCCTAGAAGAAGGAGCCGTCTACGCAGTGAAGGAGATCTTGCGTTCCCGACGTCGTGGTGGCCAGTTGGAGTACCTGGTGGACTGGGAAGGGTACGGCCCCGAAGAAAGGACATGGGTTCCCAGAGCTGATATTCTCGATCCTAGTCTCATGGTGGAGTTTCATGAGAGCCACCCTGAGTTCCCAGCGCCTAGAGGCAGAGGGAGACCACCACGGCGTCGGAGGTGTCGGCCCTCAGGAGCGGGCCCTGGGGAGGGGGGGTACTGTCATGGATTGGTCAGGCTCTCACGACCCCCACTCACGAAGATCACCATCACCTGACTTCTAATGAGCACACAGCTGCATCACATTCACGAGCACCAGATAAAAGCACAGCACTCCAGTCGCTCATTGTCCGGGCTCGTCTCGACGAAAGCGGACAACTGAGCGACCACTCAGCGTAGTCACCCTCAGCTAAAACAAACGATTTACTTACCTGTTCTCTTTGTATTCCTCCTAGTCTTCCTGATCCTCCCGAATCGTCCTGTCTTCCAGTCCTTCCAAGTCTGTGTCATCCTCTGTCAGCTGTATCTGGTGTGTGCTGTCCATCCTCGTGTATTCCTGTTACCCAGCCACGGAGGAAAAGACCCCAACATCATTCCTGATCCTCCTGGCTATCCTTCATGTGCTCCTTGTTGTCATTTAATAAACACCCTAACGTTTCCTTACCTCTGTCTCCTGTCCGCTTCATAACACAACCATTGACTTTCATAAGAAAAAAATACTATAGAAGTCAATGGTAACAGGTTTTCAGTTTTCCTCTGGATATCTTCTTTCGTGTTCAACAGAAGAAAGAAGCTCAAACAGTTTTGGAACAAGTAAAGGGTGAGTAAATGATGACAGAATTTTCAGGTTTGGGTGAACTAACCCTTTAACGTTTTAAACCATCTTTAAATTGTCAGTCTAACCAACCCAACATGTATCGGTACATTGCTACCAAGAGATATTATGTTCAGGATACAAAAAACAACCTAGTCTCGAATCTTCATGCCACTATCTATCGAAGCCTCTGGAGCATTCAGGTATAGTAAAAAGCTTTGTTTGCTGCAAGACATATCCAGCTGCTAATGTGTGTCGAAGCGCTAGGGACATCGCCACAGGCTTACAACATCTCCATCAATTTAAAATCAAAAGGATGCCGTCTCGGTGTGTAAACAAGCAACATCCATCAAAAGTACATCCTTCATATGGCAGTGAATCAAAGGCCAGTGAGGCACTCGAGTCTAGCAGCCTGTTGAAGAGTTCAGGACCACGGATAGATCCTGCTTCCCTACTTAGACTCAGCCCTAGGAAACTGATGGAGGAATAGAGAAATGGGGCTCTTATTGACTCACCTGGTTGGGTAAAATTCGTGCATGATTACAATATGGGGTTATTATAAGAAATTCATTTCATCTGTAATTTAAAATATCTAAAGCAAACTGTGGCCCATGCAGCTTAAATAAAAATGGTGTTTTTGAATGAAGATAAGAGTTGATCAAAGGTTTACAAGACCTGAAAGGCTAAAAACTGGACAAAAGGTGGATTGGATTACTTGTTGGCGAAAATTGATCGCACTGGATCAGTATGTCATGTGGCAGGGAGTTGTTGTCCATGCACTGCCTGTACTGTTGAAAATATCACCACTGTTGAAGACATGGTACTAAGCCAAGAAGACGCACTATGCACCCATTTCACAGTCCGACAGATTCAACAGGAGTCTGGCAATTAATGACTCTGATATGTAAATGTTGCTTTATTTCTGTGCATGCTAATTTAGTTTACAAGTTAAAAAATAGAAGCGTTCTGTCAATATGTGGGTTATCACTGTTTAACAAGGTAATGCAGGGATATAAATCAGGTGAGGTAGAAAATGTATACATATCATATAATTTTGTCAATTTGCCATCTAATTACACAATATAATTAAAGTTGGAGGTATTTTGACGAACTTCTGATAGACTTAATTTTGCTTGAATTGTGTTGAGACACTCTATATATATATATATATATATATATATATATATATATATATATATATATATATATATATATATATATTGCTATCTATCAGATAGATAGATAGATAGATAGATAGATAGATAGATAGATAGATAGATAGATAGATAGATAGATAGATAGATAGATAGATAGATAGATAGATAGATAGATATCACATGACAGCAACTCAATGCCTTTAAGTATGTAGACATGCTTAAGATGATCATTAAGTGACTTTGAATGTGACACGGTTGTTGGTGCCACATAGGCTGGTCAGAGTATTTCAGAAACTGCTAATATACGGAGATTTTCTTGCACAACCATCTCTATGGTTTACAGAGAATGGTCCGGAAAAGAGAAAATATCCAGTGAGCAGTTCTGTGGGCACAAATGTTTTTTTGATGCCAGATGTCAGAGGAGAATGGCCAGACAGAATGGTTTAAGCTGACTGAAAGCAACAGTAACTCAAATAACCACTTGTTACAACTGAAGTATGCAGAAGAGCATCTCTGAATGCACAACACATCCAACCTTGAGGCAGATGGGCTACAGCAGCAGAAGACCACACCGGGTGCCATTCCTGTCAGTTAAGAACAGGAAACTGAAGGTACAATTCACACAGGCTCACTAAAATTGGACAATAGAAGATTGGAAAAACATTGCCTGGTCTGATTTCTGCTGCGACATTCAAATGGTGGGTTCAGAATTTGACATCAACAACATGAAAGCATGGATCCACCCTTCCTTGTATCAACAGTTCAGGCTGGTCGTGGTGGTGTAATGGTGTGGGGGATATTTTCTTGGCACACTTTGGGCCCATTAGTACCAAGTGAGCATCTGAGTATTACTGCTGACCATGTCCATACCGTACCTAATAAAGTGGCCGGTGAGTGTATATATATTAAACACAAAAAAATATAAAACAAAATAAAAAATACAAGAAAACTGTATTAATATAAAATTTACAATTTTAATTTAGTAAAATGGAAAAAATAAAAATAAAACCTGAGTCAAATCCTGATCAAAATATTATCTTAAGGAAACTAAAATATTACTCATAATATTATAATATTGTGAATTATTTAAATTTTATTTATAGCCTATTCTATTGAACTTTTAATTCAGCAGAACATTCAAAGTATTACCACAGTTGCGATTAAAGAAAGAAAGAATAAATGAACGAATGAATGAAAGAATGAATGAATGAATGAATGAATGAATGAATACAGAACTTATATAATTGAAAGTGTAACCTTTTTTTACAATATTACTTCTTATCCATATTGCTGACAATATTTACTGTACTTTGGTTTGTAAATTGTATAATTTCACAATAAATCAATAACATTTTATAATATTCAGATATGAAAATTTGCAATTAAATGACTATAATCTGTTGTTTTTTTCTTTTATAATGCAGCCATGGTAAACAAAAAACAAACAAACGCACAAATAGTGAAGCTGTGTGTGTGCGTATGTGCTTGCATATGTCTGCAAGAGTGTATGTACACCTATGTGTGTGTGTGCATACAAGTGCATGTGTGTGTATGTTAATAACTAATATATAAATGTAACTCTTAATCATATGTATGCATAATATAATAAAATATATAAATATCTACTATAAAATATCTACCTTGCTCTGGATGGATAATTTTATCATACTACAAGGTATATATAGATACATCCACAATAAAAAAAACTCATATTACACAAGGATGGTGGATTGATTTCCACCAATGCCTATGTAAATACTGTCTTTAATTTCCCCCTTTATGACGCCGCTCATCTCTCCAACTGATGGCTTCGCAGCTGTCCTTCTCCATTACCAGCACACACTACACTGACGACTGCTGCTGTAAAAGCCTTGCGCCTCACATAACACCAACAACTGCACTTGTGTTTTATGACTCCATGTATTAACTGAACACATTGGGCGGCCACATAATTCATCATTCGTTATGCCTTATGTGAGCCCTGCAGGCACAAATGCCTTTCATAACACCAGATAATATGATATTATAATAAGCATTGTTTTTCCAACATCGCACATATACATATGGTCTGTCCGTCCATCCATCCATCTATACATCTCTCTCTCTCTGTCTTTCTCTGTATCCGCGGCACGATTGCTCTCTCCTCCACAAAGAGCCTGGCTCAGACACCTTGCATACAAAACAGCTGACTCAATCTTCAAGCTGCATAATCAAGATAAGAGAGATGGAGAGAGAGAAGAGAGACGCACGCATCTAACAAATGATGGTTTAGTTTTGTGAACCACTCCTCGATTAAAAGTGCGTTATGGTTAGGCACAGGACGAAAGTCAAGAATGATTTAGGTTTGCTGTTTAACAACTGATTAAGCGATTTTCAGTCCGTCAGGAGTTTAAGGAGCGAAATTCGCCTGTATGCTATATGTGTTCAGGTTGTAAAGCAACAATTTGCTTTCTAATAAATGATTTTAGCAAAATAAACATACACTAAGATCCTAATTAAGAGAGTTTGGGCTTATTAGGATCCTGAATTTAACTCAGGGGTGCCTAAAATGTCCGCAGTAGGATATTTGTAAAATCTTTATGACATTTCTAATTTAATGATCTGTTAAATATTGTATAATGTAGTTTTTTTGTTTGTTTGTTTGTTTGTTTTTCATGCTTTTTTGCTGATAGTGCCAAATTGTTACAATAGTATTTTTTTTATTTATTTAATATTTATTTATTTTGTTTATTTACCAATTTTTTTTATTTAAGAGGGTCCCTGTTTTAGCATATATATATAATATATATATATATATATATATATATATATATATATATATATATATATATATATATATATATATATATATATAGTAACAAGTTGTTAAAATAGTATTTATTTATTTATTTATTTAAGGGGTCCCTGTTTTAGCTTAGTATATATGTGGTCCATTCAACATTCACATCTATGATGATACTTTAAAAACAAGCAACATAAACTCTCACGATAAAAAGAAATTACAACAGCTGTCACTGTGGGAAAAGTTAGCTTTTCTGAATAATACCGCTTTCTACCCCATTTACCTTACAGGTAAATGTTTATATCTTAAAGGTACATATTATTGTCTAATGCATATCAAATAATATCTAAATGTTAGTATTGCCACAGTAAAGGCTTTTTTTTTTACTTTTTTTCTGTACCGGTTTTTTGAGGAGCATGGGTGCTTTAGTTACAAGCTGAGACAGCGTCGCTCTGTTTGCTGATCCAGTTCTTACTGGAATACACTGCTTTGACAGTAACACAACGGACTAAGCTCTTTTCTTGAATCGTGTCGCTCGGATGACCTAATATGCTGAGGATCATTCTGAGGGTGAGTCTCAAAGTTTAACTGTACAGTTTTGTCAGTCAAGAAATCAATTGCATATACTGTACACATATTCCCCTGTTTAAAGCATTCAACATACAAAACAAGCATTTACACTGAAACCAAGTCCTGCTGAAAGTTATTTTTCCATGTGTTCTCTATACTTAAGCTCCCTTTTGTGAATTGTTGATTTAAAGAAAAAGTTTTACTAAAGCACAAATGCTGGTTCATATATCCCTGAATCCCTTTGAATTATTCCTACGCCATGCATTCAATCTTAACTCAATTATGATGTCTCTGAATAATTTATAAGTCTTCTAGCTTCAAATGATTTCTTAATTTAGCAATTTGAACATGAACTCCACACAGGGACAGCCATGCACAGTTTTTATCCAACACTATACACACAACGGGTAAAAAACGAATAGAGTTTGTGAAAATAGCCTTTGGAAAGCAACATGCTTTCAGTGGAAACCACTTTAGAAATGAACACAGGTTTCGGAAGGGAAAACTTTCGCAGCTCTAAGATCTAAGATCTGCTAAGGCTTATTTGCCGTGTACATGTCGCACAGATGGCTACTCAGTAAAATCTAGTGACTGAGGACTGAAAGCGGCTATCAGCTGTCAGTTTTATGGCTGAAGGCGAACTCTAGCGGCAAACCAACCCAGGCTGCTGTCCAGGGTCCTGAAACCTTTGGCAATATTCAGGAGATGTTAGCGAATTAAAGCACAAGACAGTCAAACCTCAACATCGCTAAGTGACACGCTTCAGAGTTCAACAAACCTAAACTAGCGTGTTTACTTGGTTAATGTAGCTTATGAATCCACATAACACCGCACAAATACATCGTGTCAGTGTGTGTCAAATTACCCCATGCATAATGTCAAATGATTCCAAAAGAACGCGCTCACAAGTCGCGTACACATTTGAACGTCGATACAATTCAGCATTAATGTAAAACGAAGCGAATTATCACTCGTTCTTTCGAGCGCTGTCAAACTCTACACATAGACGATGCATTTCTAAGTTCGCCAAGTCGCAACGAGGGATTTGTTGCAAATTCGCGGATGTACAAGAGCTTACATGAATAACTTACATGTCTCAGAATACACTTGCGCTTATTTCGTTTCTCGTCCGACTAAACCAACATTTGAAGCGACGTAGATGCAACATTCCAAAGCATTTCTCACTTACCTCTTTCGCAGAGCGAAGCAAGAGTCTCTCCGTAACCAAACCGGGGTCCCTATGTCACCATGTACCCCCTTGACATTTTCTAAGAGGCAGTAGATATCGGACGGGGGCAAAAAAAGCACAAGGTTCCTCTTGGCCTCGGAATACAAAGAGCTGCAGCTCCTCACTGCGTCAAGCGCGATCCTCAAAGATCCATTAAAGAGCGAGTGATTAATTCAAGGCAGAGCCTTTATGTATTCCGCACAGACAGAGACATGGCAGAGTAGTTTTGTCTGTCATAACGCGAGCGACAGCGCCTTATAACTATTTCTAGTCATTCATTAGTTGAGTTCAGGAGCGGGACTAGAGCACTGCTCATCCACAAGTCCAGTTAGGGCAAAGTTAAATCTCATAATAAGATTGTAGGTTACTGCGAGGCTATAAATGGTGTGGGTTCGACACTGAAGGCAAGAGGGATGTGTGCCACGTGAGAGAACTGTATAGTGCAAAATGTGACATGTTAACATATCAGTTTTACACAGCAAGCATCTAAACTCGAAGTTATTTGCGAATTTTAATTGGACTTGAAGAAGCACAAGGAAAACAATGACGCTGCTGGTCGACGGAGGAATATGTGGATTTTTTTACTTATATGCAAAGTTAGAGCTATTACAATACCTGTTGTGCGTGCTATTGCTTTTTTATAACGTGGTTTAGTTCAGTTGACAATGTATAAAATATGCTACAGCTATTTCAACATCGCCGATGTTATTTCGAATGACTGATTATGAGCTTGATTCAGTAAATAAAATGCAGTACAAAAGCCAAATGAATAGTTTTTTTTAAATTTATTTTTATTATTTTTTTTATAGCCAAATGATTAGTGAAAAGTAGATCAACCTGTGTAGGCACATATCAAACTAATGACTGTTAGAGGATGTTGTAATGCATAATAAAAGATACAATAGGATCAGTGCAGATTGATTATTGATTAAACTGAGCTGGTGCTTTGTATGAAATCGAAATACAGCATTGACAGTTTAATACAGTTCTCCAATGAACGACTCGGTTGAGCCGATTCTTTTAGTGAATCAAAAACGCCCACACACTCATGCCCCTAAAAGCATTGTAAACCAGCAATGGTCGCAAGTTGAACGACGATAATAACGACGGAGTTTACAACCATTAGGGAAACGATCCCTAGAGCAGATCAAAGTGAGCCAAAACTGGGTTTTTCTCAACATGAACTGTTATAGTATTCCGTTTGGTGACACCAATTATGTTGCCTTATATGAAACATCCCTGCTTATAATCCCTTATGAATGTTAGATATGGGCTTGTTAGTAAAAGTGTACCAGCCATGTTTTTGGAGAAACTGCTTACCATTTGAGCGACAAGGTGGCTCAGTGGTTAGCACTGTCGCCTCACAGCAAGAAGGTCGCTGCTTTGAGTCCCAGCTAGGTCAGTTGGCATTTCTGTGTGGAGTTTGAATGTTCTCTCTCGCGTGGGTTTCCTACGGGTGCTCCGGTTTCCCAGTCCAAAGACATGCGCTATGTGAATTGAATAATTGAGTATTGGGTTGCAGCTGGAAGAACCATCGCTGTGCAAAACATATGCTGGATAAGTTAGCGGTTCATTCCGCTGTGGCAACCCCTGATTAATAAAGGGACTGAGCCGAAGACAAATGAATGAATGAATGAATGAATGATTACCATTTGTGTAATTACAGTTTTGAGACAAATACTACCAGACTATGGTTATATGGTCAGTGTAACAAAACCAAGCAAATTTTTGTTTCCTATAGAAAACGTTTGTTTGTTTGTTTGTTTGTTTGTTTGTTTGTTTGTTTGTTTGTTTGTTTGTCTGTTTGTTTGTTTGTTTGTTTGTTTGTTTGTTTGTTTGATTGATTGATTGGTTAATTGATTGATTGTTTAATTGTTTAATTGTTTTTAGTAAAGACATGGTTAGATTTGTAAGGGCTTTCGACTTCTGAAATCACAATTACATAATGGCATAATTGTGATAAGGATTCTGGTTTGAGTCAAAAAGATTGTGTTCTTAGTGAGTAAAATACACACAACATATTATAGCTTTTGATTTATTGGTGTTTTTCATTTATTTTCACTTATGAACTACATTATGGGACAATAATTTCTGCTCTGACAACTTTGAGGTTGCAAAGTTTAATATTATGCCTTTTATTGGCAATTGTTTTAGTTGCTAATTCTGAAAACAGTAAATTTAGGTTATTTTATTGGCTTCATTAACATTTGGAATCAAGTCATATGAATGTGGCTGAGTCCTGTTTGGAATTTTCCAGAAAATAATTTAATCAGTGAAATTTTAGAACAGTGAAATCAGGACACTTTCAAAAATAAAGCAAGGCAGATTATTTATTGCAACACAGGCTCGTTCTGAAAATGTAGCCCTACAGATGTTTCTGGAGACCACGAATTATGTAGCAAGGGGTACGTATGGCTGCATTTCATTTTTTTTTTCCTCCGTATGGCCGGCATCCCAGCTGAAACCAGTTTGTCCCGTTAGCACACCATGTACGCTGGTGGACTTGAGACGCAGAGACTAGTTGACCACGATGACGGGGTTCGAGTCTGGTGAAGAATGGTTCCAGAAAACAGAATCCAAAAAATAAAATAAATAAACAAGTAAATAGCAGGGTGAGCATGTTGTAAAATCTGAAGGGCTTTTCTTTTTTTGAATTGCTTTTGAAATGTATTGGTTGGGTTTAGGGAAGTGGGTGGGTGGGTCAATCGATAAAATTGGTTGGGTTTAGAAAAGGGGGAGGGTGGGTCAGTGGATCGTTTGCTCAGTCAGTCAAAAAGTCAGTCAAAAATTCAGACGACAGTGGCCTCTGGCGGGTTTATGTGAGAACAGTAGATCTCAAAAAGCGTACACAGCAGCCACTCATAGATTCGTGAAAACAAAAACTGCAGAAAAACTTGCCGCCGGGATGTTTTTTGCAGTCTCCAGAAATGTATATAGAGGTACGTTTTCAGAATGAGCCTGGGTTGATTTATTGGCAGGGATGGTTCCGTAAAAAAAACTGCTAATATTCCTGCAGTCCTTTCATTACACAAACAGTTCTTTATAGGTTAATAAAGTGATATTTAGATCATTAAAATATTAAAATAATGTTCTTTTGAAGAACGTTTGACTAAAATGTAAATATAAAATGTGGGCAACCAAGAAAGGTTCAATGTACGAAGAATCAAAGAATAAATACATTCCTTAATACAATTCTTATTCTTTATCCACACATTCCACACCAACAGAACTCCCAAAATACATGAATCATACAGAGAAGAGATGGAAAAAAGGAAAGAAAGTGAAACAAGGCTGGCATCATTCCGTATTGACTTTCTGCACTCTTGAGAACAGCACCTATCCGCCACATCCTCAGAATGCACTCAGTCACAATTTAAGCCTGGTAAACCTTTTGAGGCACGACTGACAGCCATTCTTCATACTTTGTAACCCTGGCTCTCTGGAGGCTGCGCTTAAAGAAGGAGCGCAGACAGGAGCTGCTGTGGGCTCTGCTGCCTGAGTGTCTGGCGCAGGATGGATGCATTGTGGAGGCTGAAGTTCCCCGGTTCTCTGCAGCACTCATAAAGAAGCACGCAGGCACTGAGTGGGCATCCATCTGTAGAGAGGCGCTGGTGATCTGGTGCATTACCCATAGAGTGGCCAAGCTGCTATGTGTGTGTGAGGATCAGCGGTCTGCACAGCTGCAGGTCTGGGGCTGTCAGCACTGACTGCTCATTAGAGTGGGCTGGCTGATGTGACGTGGCCAGGTTAAATGCTCGCTATTCCTGCTATAGGTAGCAGTCAGTCGTGCCCAATCAACGGGGGTAAGACAAGAGGTGAAAGCTGATCCTTTGTAAGTTTTATGCAGCACTGTAAATGTTACAAAGAGTCTGTCTTTATTACAAATTAGACTGCATTTCTTGTCAAACACATTTTCTTTTTTTTCATTTTCTTTTTTCCCATTAAAAGTATAACATAGCCATGTTTATATTTGGAGGGTTGCCAGGTCTGTAATTTGCATCTTTTCTAATGAATTCCAGGTAATTGATGATGATGGGGAGAGTTGGTAAACACCTTCTGCTTGGTATGCTAGTATATTGAGGGTTAATTTGATACTATTATTTTAAGTGCTAGTAAAAGCTGCCAGTGAGGAAGGTTGAAATACAAGTACACTGGTGCAATGAAACTGACAGGTGCCAAAATGGCAGTGCACCCATGGAAAAATGACACACTGCAATATTGTTTTGTAAGCTTAATCAATTGGTCAAGTGCAGCTCAATGACATGAAGAAAAGGACTTCACTGCTAAAACCGTATCATAATTATGAATGATGATTTTCATAATTTTTTCATTCATTTTCCTTCAGCTTAGTACCTTATTTTTCAGGGGTCGCCACAGTGGAATGAACTGCCAACTACTCCGGCATATGTTTTATGCAGCGGATGCCCTTCCAGGTGCAAACCCAGTACTGGGTAACACCCAAAACACTCTTGCATTCACACACTCATACACTATGGCCAATTTAGCTGATCCAGTTCATCTATAGCGCATGTCTTTGGACTTTGAGGGAAACCAGAGCACAAAGAAACCCACCTGAATATGGGGAGAACATGCAAACTTTACACAGAAATGTCAACTGGCACAGCCAGGACTCGAAGCAGCGACCTTCTTGCTGTGAGGTGACAGTGCTAAACACTGAGCGACTGCAGTCCCATTTTTCATTATTAGTATTTACAGTAAATATAACTTTTTTTTTTTTTTTTTATTAGATTTGCAGTAATGTATTGATTGACAATATTTTGACCCATACAATGTTGTTTTTGGCTATTGCCAATACTATACCCCCACAGCAGACTGATTTTGTGGTCCTGTGTAACATATAATACAAATTTAATATAATGTTCTTATTATATATGTATTATTATTATTATTATTATTATTATTATTATTATTATTATTATTATTATATAGAAATAAGAATAAATACTGAAAATATTAGTTTGGTTCTGTCAACAGGTATATGAAGATCCACACTTACAAAAACAGTCCTATTTCTTTAACATTTTATTTTACATTGATCACCCATAAGACAAATACACTCAAAGGCCCTCTTCTACAATTCAATCCCTCCACCCACTTTTAAACCATTAGTGGTTGAGGTCATCATTCATCATTCATTCATCGAGATTTTAATGTGCAGTTCTAAATATTAATGTAAGAAACTAATCCAAAACATTATACTTATACTGAATACAAATCTACTAAATCTAGTTAATCTAGTTAATTAAATAGAACTGCAGAATTAATGCTGTTTCAGTATGATGTAAAATCTACTAGGATATCATTGATTTCATAAAGTACACAGCATCCTGATTTTCGCAGATTTAATTCAGGCAAACTTTAGCATACAAGCATACATTGCATAAAGAAAAATGATATAAAATTTGATACCTTGCTAAAAATAGCATTTAAGACTTTTTAAATACTGTACTTATTTAAGACCCTGCAGACACCCTGTTCATTAACCAGATTTCAATCTGGACTAACACACATGCACTGTAAAAAATGCTGGGTTTCACACAATTCCTTCATGTTGCCCCAACACAAATCGATTAAGTTAACTCAAATGTTTTTACAAATTTAAGTGGACTGAACGTGAAATAATTAAGCTGTCCCCCCAAAAACCTCAAGAATTGTGTTGATTCGGTTCATTTTAGTAGTAGTTTGAACAAGCAGAAAAGGTCATTTTTTGAGTGTGCAATACATTTAGATTTTGAACAATGTCATATTTCTACTCCATAAACATTTGCATCCCTTATTTATCACACTTTTAAAACTATTTAATCAATAGTTTAAAAAATAACTGAACTGTTTAAGGGATAGTCCACCCCAAAAATTTTTATTGTGTTCTTATTGAGTTTCTTTTTCTTCAGTTGAGCACAAAATAATATGTTTTAAAGAAAGCTGTATCCATCGACTTCCATGGTATTGTTTTTTCTCCTATGGAAGTGAATTACAGTATTACAAGTTTTCAACTTTCTTCAAAATATCTTCTTTAGTGTTCAACAGAAGTAAGAAACTAATTAGGGTTTGAAACCACCTGACGCTGAGAAAATAGTGAGTAAATTTTCATTTTTGGGTTCCTACTGTTATTCATCAAAAATTCTCAGCAACTCTTCAGCTTGAATCTCAGAAATTTCACTGTGATTATTTTTAGGCAAAACGTCTGAACAGATGAATCTGACTGATTAAACGTGATCCCGACGCGTTGGGAAGAAGATGCATCTGGACACTCTGCAAATTGCCCATTCACCTACAATCAGTCTACATAGCATGGATATGGGGTTTTATTATATTTGCGCTGAGCTGTCTAAACTGAGGCTAAATATTTTAAGTAGCTGTCAATATTATGGAGAGCGGACTCTAATATACGTAAATGGGTTTTGGGGGAGAGGAGAAGACAGGCTGTGAGGTGAGTTATTGGTTGTGATTTATTCAAATCCTCCATTTATTTGCTAAGCCTATTAGATGGCGAGGAGAAAGAGGAGGCTAGTTATAATTCTGAAGAGGAAACGTTTAGTGGCAGTCGATATAATGGAGCATCTGCCACCCCTGAACATGGCAGATCCATCTTAACATCTGGACGGTGGGACAGATGCCTGCAGCACTCCTCCATTTGGACGGGCAATGTCAAGAAGATGAGACACTATTATGTCCAGGTTTTTTCAGATGCATGATTTAAGTGCTGTAGTAGCATTTGTTTAAGTGGCTCGACATTTTTCCTTCACAGCAGATGTGCATGACTGCCGTTAGGGGTGTGAAGTACTCATTGATTACAGATTTTCATGCCATATGGACTCTCCGTGATTCTTCTTTTTTTGTAGGGCAATTGCTTTCCATACATTAGCACTGAAAAAAGGGAGGTTTACTTTGAATGGTAATATGAATTTAATTATTCAATCACATTCATTTTTTATTATGCTGTGGTTTTATTGTCAAAGTTTTTGATTATACAAATGCATGGGCAGAGGATTATTGTTTTTAAAATATGAGAGCCAAAAGTATATGTGATGAATGAATGAATGAATGAATGAATGAATGAATGAATGAATGAATGAATGAATGAATGAATGAATGAATGAATGAAGGAATGCATGGATGGATGGATGGATGGATGGATGGATGGATGGATGGATGGATGGATGGACGGATGGATGGATGGATGAATGAATGAATGAATGAATGAATGAATGAACGCATCCATGCATGAATGAATGAATGCATAAATGAATTTAGTAGGCAGATTTATTTTGTATGGAAACAAATCTCACAACTCAGATGGAAACACTTAAAGTTTCAAAGTTCATAACTTGCCATTCTGAAACATAAACATTCACAATTAATAATTCTGATGTTTTTCTTCTTCAGTTAGAAGTGGATATGTCATTTTTCAACTTAATTTCCCAGAACTGTGAAATGAAAGTCAAAATATTTATATACAATGTTGGCTTTCAACAACAATTTTTCTAACAACTTTTTCTGATTCGGTTTGTTTTCCTCACACTTGCAAGTTTAGGGGCCCCATTATACACCCAGAGCAATAAGGTGCAAGACGTGTATGTCATGGTTTGTTGCTATTTTCAGACCAGCGCAACTGTCATTTTCATGTTTTGCGCCAAGTTGTTTAAATAGCAAATCCATTTGCACCAATTTGTGGACTCGTGGGCGGGCTGGTCTGAAATAGAGGCGTGTAACAGCACATTGTTGGCGTGCTACTATTTTGAAGAACTGAAATAGACTGCATCCCTGACCAACTACAAGCTGGTTTAAAGTCCAACACAGAGGCCTAAGTTATGCGCCTATGTGGTCCAAAAACTTAAACAATGTTAATACACAGAGGATGTACAGCAATACACAAATATCTTTACATATGAAAACACACTTTAATATTATTGCTTATTATTCATTTGCTGGAAATTAGAACTGAATTTAGAAATAATTTTAAAACAAATCTTTGCGCTTAACAAACTAAATTAAATATGTAGGCTAATGGATGTTTTTTTTTTCCCAGAGATGGGTTGCGGCTGGAAGGGCATCCGCTGCGTAAAACATATCCTGGATAAGTTGGAGGTTCATTTCGCTGTGGCCACGCCGGATTAATAAAGGGACTAAGCCGAAAAGAAAATGAATTAATGAAGGAATGGATGTCTTCAGTGAAGTGCATCCAAAACAGTCTCCTTATCCACAAAAGTAAAGGAGTAAAGCGTAAAAGTAAAATAAAGAGAAAGTAAAGAAGCCTCATTCTTTATCCTCACTGCACATGGTCTGTTTTCTTGCTAGTGAAGCATTCAGTTTTTCCACTTACAACATCCACATACAACGTACAACTCTTAAAGGGAATGGGAGATGAGACTCTGATTGGTTTAATGCACATTATGCTCAAAACACACCCATAACTCATTAAGAGAATGAGCACAACCCTGTTAGACCATGCGCTAGGGTGCAGAGCATATTTTTCCATCCTTAAAATAGCAAAAGTAGATTCGGACACACCCTTAATGCTTTTGCACCATGTGCTTTAGACTTTGAGCCTAGATCGTTAAAACAGAGCCCTATATCTTATTTTCTGAATTTATGAAAGTAATTAGCTGTAATAAAAATGTAATATCTGAGATTATATTGTTAATATCTCATTCAAATTCAGAATGTTCTCAGATTTGAAAAAGTTAGATCAGAGAGATTACAAAGTCACAGTTCACAATTCATTCGTTCATTCGATCATTCGTTCATGTTCACACAACTTACATTCCACATAGAAAACCAGTTGCTACAGGACATAGCAGCAGTGTCACCTTCTCCATCTAAATTTGCCCATGCATGTGAAGAAAGGTGAACAGTTTGATAAGTGTTTTGTCTTGCTCCTCCCTCCAGATTTAAATAACTCATGAATAATGCAACAATATGACAGTCTGCATAAATGTTAACCGGTAATGCAACGTGGTGAATATGTAACGTTTCACTCATTCAGCATTCCTCGACATCAGCAGAATCATAAAAGCACAGCAAGAACGATGTAACAGCCTTAAAAAATGTTTTAAAATATCACAGCTTTTACTAACAAGTACAAGCACAAGCCAGTGGAAAGAATAACTCTGGGTGATCATGACTGCGAAACCTTGAAGTGACAGTTTGATCTTTGAGAACTCCATTTTGATCTAACAATAGGAAAGAAAGCTTAGCAGCCTTTCGAGGTGTGCGATGTGCCGTCATTTACATAAACATGCTGTATTCACTGGCTGAGGTAACAGCAGTTCATTACGTAGGTGTTAGATTTGCATAGACGTGAATATGCAGTGACATTGGACAAGGCTGAACAGTCTGTGCCTCTTTTGAGACGGTTAAGCACACATCTTTTTGCTAAATTGGTGAAGTGTATTTTTGCAGCTTGCAACTGATTCATTTCTATCTTTAATAAAAATCAATAAGTCAGATGTGCAACTCTTTTTTTCGTGTGTTGTTTTTTTAGTGTGGTAGAAATAAAGGTAGTTTCTAGAAGCTGGTAACTGGAAATGAGAGCTGGTTGATCATTTAAAGGATTAGTTAAAAACAATGTCATGTCACTCTTGACCAGAGTTGGACATTCCACAGTTACATGTTACTGTATTCTAATAACATTTTTGGGAATGCAGTAAATTTTAAATTTGTGTACTCTGATTACACTGTAAAAAAAAAAAAAATCTGTTATTTAACTTTATTTTCCAGCATCTGGGGTACTATAAAAAAAACGTAAAATAACAACAGTTAATTTACAGACATTAACCAAAAAATAACAGATGTTAAACTACAGAAATTTGCTTAAATTGAAATTTCGGGTAAATTTCTGTAATTTCCCGTCTGTTATTTTACGGCAAATGTCTGTAATTTACCAGTCGTGTTTTTTAACGTTTTTTTCCGGCATCACAGCTGGCGGAAAAACTGTAAAATAACAGATTTTTTTTAATAGTGTACAGTTAGTAAAGTTGGTGTAATTGCAGTACCTACGTTAAAAATAGAGATTTTAGAAAACAATATTTGCTTTATTTTTTTCTGCAACGTCAGTTAATGAGCGTTCGCTTTTAAATTTCTGGAGAAGGCAAGCTGAAATAGTGCTGAAATAGCTGCTGATGAGCGGTTGCTTCTTCAAGTGGAAATACAAACATTACTTTGATTTCATTGAGCGTAAAACCAAAATATTACTGTAAAATTCAGTCTATGTCCAGTCTCTAAAGAACTTCTGACTGCTTTTAACTCGACCAGCAACTTGATTGCAGAATCGTGAGTAAAGGTAACTTCTGAACATGTGAAGAGAAGCATAGCTGTTTATGGGGCTGTTCACATATCGTGTCTTAGTGAGTTATTTCCTTCAGGAGGGACTCTGCTTTACAACGTGCTCACATATTCCACATTTCACGTATTCCACATTTGAGCATTTGTCTCCACAACTGCAGACATAGTATGTGTTTTTTTTCCTGCTATGAATGTCCTTCGTTACAGGCATCCAAGTTTCAAAAGAAGAAGAAGAAGAAGAACAACAACAAAAAGACAACCAGGTTTGGAATAAGTGAAGATTAAGTAAATGATGAAAGAGTTTTAAGTTTTGGGCAAACTATCTCTTTAAATCTTTTGAATTTGTCAAGCTGCTGTGTCAAACACATTGTAATGTTTATCAGTGAATATTAAATTACTGAAAGAGCTAAAGTTTTTGTATTTTTTATTTGTTTTAAAAGTAACTTCCCAGTAAAGTAATTAGTAATCTGATTACTTTTTACATGAAGTAATTGGTAATGTAATCAAATTACAATTTTCTAGTGGTACTCAGTAATTTGTAATCCATTACTTTTTTTAGTAATTTACCCAACACTGCTATTGACTATTTCCAATTATTTTTGAGTTTCTTACTGTTGAACACAAAAGAAGATTGTTTTTGAAGAAAGTTGGAAACCTGTAACCATTGATTTCCATTAGTTCCTCCTACTATGGATGTCAGTTGTTGCAGGTATTCAACTTTCATCAAAATATATTATTTTGTCCTCAGCAGAAGAAAGAAACTCATAAAGGTTTGGAATCACTTGAGGGTGAGAAAATAATTAGTATGTTTTCATTTTTGGCTGAACCATTCCTTTAGTCTAGACACTACAGGTAAAACTGCTGTTTTTCCATGCATGTCCATGGTAACATTTTGAGCTTTCGGAAATTTCATAAAGAGTATTTTCAGCTTAATAAAAAGAAGACATTCAAAATACACTTTTATCTGTTTATTGTATCACAATTTATCAGTTTGTATCTGTAGATTTTAATTCCAGTATTTTATATGTAGGTTTCTCTCATTTATATTCATCTAAGTTCATTCATTTGATTAGTTACATACTTATTTATTCATTCATTCATTCCTTATCCTTCAGCTAAGTCCCTGGTTTATCAGGGGTCGCCACACCGCCAACTATTCTTGCATTTGTTTTACGCATGCAGATGCCCTTCCAGCTGCAACCCAGTGAATTAGTAATATGTATATGTTAATAATCATATTGTAAATAAATATAGGTTTATAAATAAAACAGAAAATACTTTCTGGCTATTTTTAAAATAACCTCCCGAGACCCAAAGAGAAATATTTTCTTTCTTTTTTTTGTGACTTCCTATATCCTTTGGGTTAAAAAAAAATCTACAATTTAGAGTTTTTACAATTTGCTTTTATTTTGAATTTTACAGCATTTTACTCTTTTTTAGTGGACAACAGGACCATTTTAGTCAAGTCAAGTCAAGTCAAAGTTTATTGATAAAGCGCTTTTTAAAAACAACAAATGCTTACCAAAGTGCTGTACACACATACACCATTTAAAACAAAGGACAAATTCAACAGACACGTGACTCTCATATGGTATTAAAAGCCAAAGAGTAAAAATGGGTTTTAAGACTTGATTTAAAAACAGAAAGGGTTGCAGCCTGCCTAACGTAGGGAGGCAAATGATTTCAAAGTTTGGGGGCCACCACTGCAAAGGCACGGTCCCCCCTGGTTTTTAACTTTGCGCGTGGAACAGCCAAAAGTAGCTGATCAGTACATCTAAGTGCCCTTGATGGAGTGTACAATTGGATTAATAAGGACAAGTATCTTGGTGCTAGTCAATTTAGGCATTTAAACACCAAAACTAAAATCTTAAAATGTATCCTAAACTATACAGGAAACTGTTGTTTTAGTTCGAAACAACAGCCAAACTCAGACAACAAAACTGTACAGGATATGGCTGTAAAGAGATATTAATCCAACATTAACAACAAAAACAAAACAAAAGCCATTTTTTCCTTTTGTATTGAAATTCCTGGAACAGTTAATCTGAAAGAGAGCCGAACTCAAAAAGACAAAAAAAGAAAAGAAGTTATGTTAATCCAAAACAATAAACACATAAAAACGATTTAAAACTGATTGTCATTCTGAACTGTTTCAGTTGTTGGTGATACTCCTGGAAGCATTTTCTCCTTTTGGTAATGCAAAGAAACGTCGGTAACACTTTATAATAACTACACACTATAAATCCTTTATTAAGCATTAGCAAATAGTTATTTATTATCTGTTTAGCATTAACTCTACATTAATAAACATTATTAAGCAGTTTATAACTGCAGCTACAAATGCTGTATTCTTGACTCATAACCACATTTATAATGTGCCTAATGATTGTGTTTTCATACGTTGTTAATAATAATTTTTTCTTTACTAAATTAAGTATCGCATTATTTACAAACCAGCTAATTAAGAATAGTTGGTGGTTTTTAAAGATCATTCAGAATGCATAAGTAAATCATTAATAAACTAATCAAATTAACATGTATAATTCTTATTATTCAGGCATATACTAATAGTTAATCTGTATGCTCTCTCCTCACCTGACAGCTCTAAGTCAGAGTCTCCCTCAACAAGAGAATCCTCTCTGCTTCAGTTCTGCCTCCTACAACATGCAGTCAGTATTTACATTAAGATGATCCTCGTGTCCATTATAATTGACATTTAAAAAAGGATGATATTTTGAAACACAAACAATTTAACAGCTTTGAAAGGTAAATGTGTTGTTCCTGACACTTTAATAAACAAATAATAAACATATATATATATATATATATATATATATATATATATATATATATATATATATATATATATATATATATATATATATATATATGTGTGTGTGTGTGTGTGTGTTTGTGTGAGTGTGTATGTGTGTATGTGTGTGTGTGTGTAACAATAATAGTAAAAAAAGCATTTGAAAAGCAAAATTTTTCAGGCCTCTCTCCTTCCCATATAATGTGCTAGTTTGTATGCCGGCCATTTTGGATGCAGTGTAAGAAGTGGTTCCTAGCATGCCAGCCAATCAAATGTCCTCTGCACAGTTCAACAGGACTTGACAGAGTAGCTCGAAAAATTCAAAGAAAATTCATGAAAACACAATGTCCACTAGAGAGGACATGAGTCAATGGGCGGGGTCTCAGGAGGATGATGGGGAAAAGGAGACTCCTTGATCAGTCAAAAAAGTAATATCAACAATGTAGTTTAATGTTCAGAATTTTGCACAAGAAATATACCCAATAGCAAGAATTTAATTTTAAAAAATGCATACCTGCCATATAAACAGCATTTTAGATTAATTTTAAAAAGTTTAACTAAAAATTAAATGTTAATGTATAAAATAAAAGGGTCACACTTTACAATAAGGTTCATTAGTTAATGCATTTACTAACATGAACTAATCATGAACAACACTTGTACAGCATTTATTAATCATAATTGAACATTTACTAATGCATTATTAATATCCAAGTCCATGCTTGTTAACATTAGTTAATGCACCGTGAGCATTTACTAACATGAACAACTACTGTAGTAAATGGTTTGTTCATTGTTTGTTCATGTTCGTAAATACATTAATTAACATTAACTAATGAACTTTATTGTTAAGTGTGACCAATAAAAGTTTGCAAGTAGGAATGTAATCAATAAACTGGGGCAGGATACATATATAGTGATTTTTATTCAGTAAAATGCATAGCACAACTTTAAAGGTGATTTTCTTGTTATTTTTATTTATTTATATTTTTATTTGTTTATAGTTTTAGTTTATAGATTTAATTTATATTTTTAAACCCTCAGATTTGGAAATAGTTTCATCTCAGCCAAATACTGTCTTATCCTAACAAAATCATAAATCAATGGAAGGCTTATTTAGCTTTCAGATGATGTATAAATCTCACAAATCTCTCTCTCAATCTTTCTAATTTTGACTTTTTACAATTTTTTTATTTTTCAAATCGTTCCCAGATGATGTTAAGCATAAAATAAATAATAAATTCACACTATTTTCTATATGTTTTCCTCTGGAGAACGTTTTATTCGTTTTATTTCAGATAAAATAAAAGCACTTTTTAATTTTTAAAAAAGCATTTGAGGTCATTATTATTAGCCCCCTTAAGCAATATTTTTTTTTAATAGTCTACAGAATAAACCATCATTATACAATGACTTGCCTAATTATGCCCAATTAACCTAATTAACCTAGTTAAGCCTTTAAATGTCACTTTAAGCTGAATACTAATGTCTTGAAAAATATCTAGTCAAATATTATTTACTGTCATCATGGCAAAGATAAAATAATTCAGTTATTAGAAATTAGTCATTAAAACTAATATGCTTAGAAATGTGTTGGAAAGAAACGTCTTCCCGTTAAACAGAAATTGGAGAAAAAAAAATAAATAAAATAATAATAATAATAAATGTCTTGCAGTCTTGCATTAAACCTCATAATATCTCTTCTGCAAGCACTTCAGCACTTCACTTAAGCCACATTTGCAATTATTCACATTTTTATACATAAAAAATAAAAGCTTTTGTATTTGCTGTATGTTTCCCTTTTCTGCTCTTTCACTCCTGCACTGCACTTGGCTATGTGGGTCTACAAGAGTTCCTGGCTCTTGTATGATAAATTGCTTGTGATAGTCCTCATTTGTAAGTCGCTTTGGATAAAAGCATCTGCTAAATGACTAAATGTAAATGTAATGTAAATGTAATGAGTTTAAATCCCTAGTCCTAAGTATGAGCAATTGTACTAAATCTGCATGCTGTAGCAAGCTCTTGCATTTATTTATCGTAAACTGACTATATAAGAGATACGAAGTAAGATGACATAAATTTTTTTTATTGTAAATGTTATTTTAAGTGAAAACAATTCACACTGCAAAACATAATAACAATAATAATACGTCACCTTGGAATTATAAGGTACTATCTGCGTTCTGAATGATTTTGAGATATTGAGCTTCAAAGTTTTTGCATTCCATATAGCAAACAGTATGTGTATAACATTTGTTTTTTAAATAAAAAGTCTTAAAACGTAAACAACTCATAAAAAACATCCCATAATGAAAATAAACTGTCATTTAATAAGAATATGTCAATAACTCAATTTTGACAAAAATGTCAGATAGAACCTTATAATTCTAAGGTGACGAATAATAATAATAATAATAATAATAATAATAATAATAATAATGATAATAATAATAATGTATACAATATGTGGCAACCCCAGATTAATAAAGGGACCAACCGAAAAGAAAATGAATGAATGAGTGAATTTATTCAATATAAAGAAATAAATTCCATAAATATTGAATGTATTACTATTATTGTTTTTGTTTGTTTGTTTGTTTGTTTGTTTATTTATTTGTTTGTTTGTTTGTTTGTTTTCCTTAAGAACCTCTCTGTCATAATCCAGCATTCAACCAGTCTTTGGGGGTTCCTCTCGAAGAGAGTACTTTGTGTAGTACGTCTGCAGTACCACAAAACACAATCTTCTGCACTTCAAAGACACTTGACTTCCCTGGGATCTGCTCTAGATATCAATGGAATCCCAGAGCTTCTAAGTCTTTGCATTGCAGGATCTACTGATGTTGATTCCCAGGCTCTTGTACTTAGTTAGCTTGTCATTTTCCTTCTCCACTATATTGAAGTCCATTGGGATTGCAAGATCAAGCAACCACGTCTTGTCCTTTTTGTTTTGGACAGTGATGTCCTAGGAACCCTTGACCCACATGAAGGTACAGTCATTGATGTTCAGTGTTGGTTGTGGGTCATTCTCATATCACTTGTTGGACATTTCAACATTAAGTTCCTTACAAATTGTTCAGTTTATTCAGTTGGAAAGCTTGTTATGTCATTCCTTATAGTTATGTCATTCCTTAAAGAAATTGCTAGAAATTGATAAACAGCCAGAACAGCCAGATCTTGCATTGGTGCTACTAGTTGTTGCAGTAAGTGGTTGATATTGGGCAGCAGTAACCGGGCTCTCCATCTCTCTTTCAGAACAAAACTTCAGTGCCAACCGTGTCTGGCTTCCATGTCTACATATGACCCATTGCAATATTCAAGGAACTTGCTGTGTAGAGATTTCTCCTTCACAGAATTGATCTAAACTCATTTGATATTCTCTTTCAGCATTCGACCTTCATGCAGAGAATTCCCACTTGGCATCCCACCCATGATTTTAATGCTCTCTGGATGATCCTTAAACTTGGGAAGGCGATAGTGTTTGTGAATCTCATTTGCTGTCTTCATCAGGGAGGACTTGTTTTTTACTGTCTTTATACATATTCAACATCTTCACGGGTTTTTGTTTTATTACTTTGCTCAATGTATTTGTTATTGTCGATGATGGCAATGATGAGGGCGCAGACTATAGTGTAATAAGCCTTCGGCCACCATTGCTTTTCTTGATATTAGCCTAAATTTAAAGTCATCCGTGTTTTACATATCTGAGGTGGACCAATCAGGAAGACGGTGAGTCACCTTGGAAGATTCCTCGCTTGATGTCAATTGATTCCATCCTGATTCTGCCATTCTGGTGGAAAAGGTGCATCTCTGTCTTCCATTGCTTTATTGACAATGCTTCAGCAAACTGATTGATGATTTGACTCACTCGATAGCTGCTCAGGGCTGTCAGGGTCCATGAGTAAGTGACACTATCAAACGCCTTTTTGTAGTCAATCCAGTCCATATTCAAGTTCTTCTTGCATTTTCTGGCATCTTTGGTAATCATCTTGCTGATGATGCTCTAGTTTATATCAACATAGCTTTTAATCCAGAATCGCATCCTACTTGGCAAAATCACAACCAGTTCTGAAAATCTTTGGAATTTTTGTCCTTGTACAAAAGGAAAGTGCTAAAATGGATCTTGGGTCTCACTGAACTTCATTCGTTGCCCTTGTGGGATGTTAGTTTAGGGCATTTAAACTGTTAAGTTAGAAGTTTTGCATCTTCTCTGGACTGTGAGATTTCCATTTCTGAAAGGAACATTTATTAAAAACTGAAAGGATAGTGGGGGACCATCAGCTTTGTGGAAGAAACGTGGTTGAAAAAATCTTAAAGGGCACCCGTCATGCATGATCAACTTTGAAAGCTGTTTGTAGAGATATGTGTGTAGGTTTATTGAGTCCACAGTCATATTGGAGTCACTTTTTTAAATTCCTGACATTCAAATAGGATCCAATTCCCAACAATTCTGAGACCCACCACACCATGAACAGTGCAGTTTCCTCCTCCAGCCAATATTGATTGACAGGCATGTATTACAACGTCTCGTTATTAATACATATAAGCATATACACAAGACAGTATTTGCAAAAAAACTGGGATTAAAAGAGATGTTACATCTCTATGTGATATTAAGGCACAAGAAGTAGTAAGTGGTAAACTTTGTACACTCATTTTGAACTATATTTTTTGAGCTACGTAATTCATAACCACTGGAATCACAGCAGCTGCATATTGTATACAGCTTAAAGGAGGATGCTTCAATCACACGACAGCAGTCCCGGTTTATTGATGTTAAATCAGGTTTATTTTGTAAAGTAACTTAGTTATAATGGATCTCTCTTCAGCAGCATATTTATCAGTTTGGTGGGCATTTTGACACATTTGCTGCGAATAGATGAGCACAACGTGTTAAACATTCGCATTTGCACACATTGCAAATGTTGAAACAGCATTTGTGTATGGCTCATTTATCATTGCAGCTAGGAAGGATTAATAAACTCAACAACAACTACATCAAATAATCATTGGGAAACTTCATGGTTCAGTCTTACTGTAGCATTTGTAACAGGCTCTCAGCTCTTCTGGTGATCCTTCTCTGAAGATAAATGTCTGAAGAGTGATTGGGGAGAACCAGCTAATTTTCATTTAAAGCAACATATGCAAATCCGTTACAATCTTCACTGACCCTAAAAAATGACATTTTAACTGTGTATAATAAATAATATGATGAGTATTTTGACCTGATAGTGTACTTCATCCATTGCCCTTGTGGGATGTTGGTTTAGTACATTGAAACTTTTTATAAACAATTTCAATACGTTTTAATTTGTTTTTCATTCAATCATTCATTTTCTTTTCGGCTTAGTCCCTTTATTAATCTGGGGTCGCCACAGCGGAATGAACCGCCAACTTATCCAGCACATGTTTTACGCAGCGGATGCCCTTCCAGCCGCAACCCATCACTAGGAAACCCATACACACTCATTCGCACACATACATACACTGTGGACAATTTAGCCTACCCAATTCACCTGTACCGCATGTCTTTGGACTGTGGGGGGAAACGCCAACTGACCCAGCCGAGGCTCGAACCAGCAACCTTCTTGCTGTGAGGCGACAGCACTACCTACTGTGCCACTGCGTTGTTTTTATGTTTTTTAAATAATTGTATTATTTGCTGTTCTTATTTTCTTATACATGTTTCTTTTATTTCTGTTTATGTAAAGCACTTTGTTTTACTGCCTTGCCTTGCCTACAGACACATTCTGGAGACACAAAGGATGTATCTTAAATCTTGTAAAAAGGCCAAAATTGGAGCTTTTTAAATCATTGAGATTGTCAGTCACTTAAATGTCTGATGAAATCAAATCATAAAAAAAAACAACAGCAGAACTCACAGCTATCTATAATAGTCAGCGTAAGAGCATTACCACACACACACACAATCTAAAGGGAACTCAAAGGTTTGGGACTAAACAACTGTATAAAGATTGAACACTGGAACAATGGAAAAATGTCACGTGCTGATGAGTCCAAATTTAACCCAGATGAAGTGCCAACCATACAAGCCAATGCTACTGTAATATGGGGATGCTGTAGTTGCTTAGGTTTAGATTCAACAACCTTATGTGCCCAAAAGAATGAGATTAGCTGACTACCTGAATATAATGAATGACCAGGTCATTCCATCAATTGATTTTTTTTTATTCCTTGACAGCACAGGGCATATTTAAAGATAACAATACCATGATTTATTGAGATCTCAGTGTGAAGGCATGGTTCAGGGTGCATGAGACATAATTTTTGGATTGAAAGTGGATTGGCCACCACAACCTCCAGACCCTGACTCTATTAAGAATCGTTGTTATATGCTGGAGAGGATTGTGCACAGTGGTCCAATTCTCCTATCATTAATACAAGATATTGGCAAAAAAGTAATGCAAATCTTTTTTTTGTTTGTTTTGGACATGAAGTACTGAATATAATATATTGATAAACCAATATCAACCTAATAGATTAAACAAATATTGATGAAAATACTTGTTCATAATACCTAACACATTATTATAGTCTTATTTTAAAGCGTTATCATGAATGATACACTTTTTTCTTGCCTCACAACAATGGTAAAGGTTAAGAATGCTCAGCGACGATGCTAAAAGTTCAATCTCTAACTTCATATATTAATGTATTTCAGACATGGCACAACCCCAAAGGAATAAATGCATCATCCTACCACCACCGTTTCAGTGAGATTCTCTTTCATAAACAAAGAAAACATCCTCTGATTTTAAGTTTTCCAGCAGTACTGTCCAGAAGGCCAAGCAACTTTCAGGCATCTAGTTGAGTCATGCAACACCACATTCAAAAAGCTCCAAAACCAGCTCTGATGCAGACTAGCCACAGTATTGTATCCTCTTATACATACACACGCTGTCTTGAAAACAGATATACAGACTTAAGCAATACACAATGTGACCCCGCAGTGGACGCTGTGGCCCTGACTGCTGGGATAAACACACCACCTACTCTAAAAGCTTTACAAAAGAGTTACATCTTCTCCGGCAGCAGTGACATGCCTGTTTTCTCTACAGACTCCTGAATAGAGGGCTCTTATTTGACGCAGAGTGCGATGCCTGACGTCTGTACTTTCTTTGGTTACTCTATTCATCCGCTCCCCAATCCAGGGAGTCGGTCCCTAAGGGCCGTGCACTACTCCACTGCTGTAAATAGTGTTCGCCTCAGATTGATACACTTACAAGGAACAAGCATACAGGGTTATTTGGACAGCGGACGCATGGCATGCATAATTAAAATTGGCTAAGTGCCTGTGCGCTGGGTTTGGGTCAATCCTGCCAGCTTGTTCCTCGTCCATCAGCTAAAGAAAGAAATAGGAAATTTCCGGCTTCCCTTTATATCTTTGAGAATTTAAGTACAAACATAGTCTGCTGGATGTATGTTTGGAGTTATTTGCGCCTTTTATTTAACTTAAAATCTATGGTTTTTATTTGAATATATAATTTAATATTTTTCAAATGTAATGTGCAATCACGACCACGGTCTTAAGTGTCACATATTCATTCAGAAATATTATAATTCACTGAGCAAAAGGCATGTGCTATTATCATCAGTGTTGAGAAACACTGTGTTGTGTTGATTATTAATCTTATACATACTGAAAAAGTTTGGGGTAAGATCTTTTTTCAGTTTTTTTTTTTTTTTTACATTTATGTAAGTATTTATTAAATGTATTATTATAAAACATAAAGCCATGCAGTAAATCAGATATTTATTTATTTTTTAAATAGTTAAATAGTTGAGGAGTATTTATATTTATACTCACCGGCCACTTTATTAGGTACACCTGTCCAACTGCTCGTCAATAGAAATTTCTAATCAGCCAATCACATGGTCAAGATGATCTGCTGAAGTTCAAACCGAGCATCAGAACGGGGAAGAAAGGTGATTTAAGTGACTGAATGTTGCATGGTTGTTGGTGCTAGACTGGCTGGTATTTCAGAAACTGCTGATCCACTGTGATTTTCACGCACAACCATTTCTAGGTTTTACAGAAAATGGTCAGAAATAGAGAAAATACCCAGTGAGCAGCAGTTCTGAGGGTGCAAATGCCTTGTTGATGCCAGAGGTCAGAGGAAAATGGCCAGACTGGTTCAAGCTGATAGAAAGGCAACAGTAACTCAAATAACCACTCGTTACAACGGAGGTATGCAGAAGAGCATCTCTGAACGCACAACACGTTCAACCTTGAGGCAGATGGGCTACAGCAGCAGAAGACCACACCGGGTGCTACTCCTGTCAGCTAAGAACAGAAAACTGAGGTTACAGTTCGCACAGGTTCACCAAAACTGGACAATAGAAGATTGGAAAAACATTGCCTGGTCTAATGAGTCTCGATTTCTGCTGTGACATTCAGATGATAGGGTCAGAATTTGCCATCAACAACATGAAAGCATGAATGCATCCTGCCTTGTATAAACAGTTTAGGCTGGTGATGGTGGTGTAATGATGTGGAGGGGGATAATTTATTGGCACACTTTGGGCCCATTAGTACCAAATGAGCATCGTGTCAACGCCACAGCCTATCTGAGTATTGTTGCTGACCTTGTCCATCCCTTTATGACCACATTGTATCTTCTAATGGCGACTTCCAGCAGGATAATGCACCATGTCACAAAGCATTAATCATCTCAAAATGGTTTCTTAAATATGACAATGAGTTCACTGTACTCAAATGGCCTCCACAATCACCAGATCTCAATCCAAAAGACACCTTTGGGATGTGGTGGAATAGGAGATTCGCATCATGGATGTGCAGCCGACAAATCTGCAGACAACTGCGTGATGCTCTTATGTCAATATAGACCAAAATCTCTGAGGAATATTTCCAGTACCTTGTTGAATTTGTGCCATGAAGGATTAAGGCAGTTCTGAAGACAAAAGGGGGTCCAACTTGATACAAGTAAAGTGTACCTAATAAAGTGGCCAGTGAGAGTGTATGATATTAGACTGATTTCTGAAAGTTCATGTTCCTCTAAAGTTTGGTGTAAGGAAGTTGAAAATGCATCTTTGCCATCACATGAATAAATTACATTTAAAACATGAATTCAGATAGAAATTAGTTAATTTTATTGTACTAATATATTACAGTATTACTGTTTCTACTTAATTCCTGACACAAACAAAACAAAAATCATAAATTGAGCCAAGAAATGACCCTTTTTCTAACTTTTTACCCCTAATATCAGATGTACTTGTCTTACTCATTTATATTCACAGCCAGATGAAAAGGCTTTCTTTCTTTTTTTTTAATCATCTCCCTGATTGTGAGTCTCCATTCTCTGCATTGTCACTTTTGTGTCCACTGACGCCCCTGGGGAATGATTTGACGACTGGCTACTCTTAGCTGAATAGCTTATCAGGTTGTGATAGCATTTTCTGGAATCACTCCGTCTGTCTGGTCAGCAGTCGCCAGCATTATTCTCTGCACAATGGAGCATTAGAGGCCTCCAGAAGACAGGACGCACTCTGAAAGAAGGGTCTGGACTCTGTTTCGGGGTATATGCGAGGCTCAAATGCATTTGAATTCAATGCATGCGAGTGAATAAGGCATTCATTTGCCAGGCTGGCAGCAGGCCTGCTAAACCACAGGCGCCTTTGACTTCATGCCAGAGCGCTCACTTATGCAGTCAACAATCCTTTCACCTCTCCACTGGCATTCATCTACCTGCAGAGGAAAGATGCCCATCTATCTGAAGCTGCGGCTTGCTGTAATTCACTATCGCTGCCATCCTAGGACTAATTTATCAATCAGTATGGATAATATAAGCATTCAGGGCAATAAGGCCTCCTCTATATCATGGCTGTATTGTGACGACCTGATTTCATTGTTCATTAAACTTCCTCCATGCTGTTGTGCTGTTCAATTAGGCTGAAGAAATCAAGCTGGAATGGGCTGAGTGTTTGAGAGTAAGTGCAGCACATGCTTGGGTGCCTGTGTGTACGTGCTTATCAGTTCAAGAGAGCAACAATCTAAACAGCGATGCTCACTTTTTGATTTTTTTGTCTAAATGTATAAATGCATCAATAAGATTACATTTTTTAACAGAAAAAGTGCTGGCTCAACCTTTTTATTGGTTATATGTGAAAGGCCATTTCCACCATGGGAGAAAAGGGAAGTTTTGTTTTGTTTAGTTTTGTTTAGCAAGTTATAGACTACAATATATAATATTAAGCCAAGAAAATGAATTTTATGGTAGCTTATAAACAATGTTAGGTTAAAAAAAACCTTAATCCAAACAAAAACTGCAAAAATAGCATAACAAATACTTTCTCATTACTTTCCTTAAAAAAATAACTAATTTAGTATTGATAGCGCTTCACTTTTTCCACATTTTTTATGTTACAGCCTTATTCCAAAATGGATTAAATAAATTTATTTCCTCAAAATTCTACACACAATACCCCATAATGGCAATGTGAAAAAAGATTTTTTGAAATTGTTGCAAATTTATTAAAAATAAAAAAACCTGAAAAATCACACATAGATAAGTATTCACAGCCTTTGCCGTGAAGCTCTAAATTGAGCTCAGGTACATTCTGTTTTCACTGATCATTCTTGAGATGTTTCAGCAGCTTCATTGGAGTTCACCTGTGGTAAATTCAGTTGATTGGACATGATTTGAAAAGGCATACACCTGTCTATATAAGGTCCTAGGGTTGACAGTGCATGTCAAAGCACAAACCAAGCATGAAGACAAAGGAATTGTCTCTAGACCTTCAAGACAGGATTGCCTCATGGCACAAGGCTGGGGAAGGTTACAGAAATATTTCTGCTGCTCTGAAGGTTACAATGAGCACAGTGGCCTCCATCATCCATAAGTAGAAGATGTATGGATCCACCAGAGCTCTTCCTAGAGCTGGCCGGCCATCTTAGCTGAGTGATCGGGGAAAAGGGCCTTAGTCAGGGAGGTGATCAATAACCTGATGGTCACTCTGCCTGAGCTCCAGCGTTCTTCTGTGGAGAGAGGAGAACCTTACAAAAGGACAACCATCTGTGCAGCAGAGTGGCCAGACGGAAGCCACTCCCCGCCTGGAATTTACCAAAAGGCATCTGAAGAACTCTCAGACCATAAGAAACAAAATGCTCTGGTCTGATGAGACTAAAATTGAACTCTTTGGAGTGAATGCCAGGTGTTACATTTGGAGAAAACCAGGCACCGCTCATCACCAGGCTATTGCCACCTATCGGTTAAGCATGGTCGTGGCAGCATCATGCAGTGGGAATGTTTTTCAGCTGCAGGAGCTGAAAGACTAGTCAGTATAGAGGGAAAGATGAATGCAGCAATGTACAGACATACTGAATGAAAACTTGCTTCAGAGTGCTCTTGACCTCAGACTGGGGCGACGGTTCATCTTCCAGCAGGAAATGACCCAAAGCACATCGCCAAAACATCAATGGAGTGGCGTCACAACAACTCGGTGAATGTCCTTGAGTGACCCAGCCAGAGCCCAGACCTAAATCATATTGAACATCTCTGGAGAGATCTGAAAATGGCTGTACACCATCACGTTCCATCCAACCTGATAGAGCTTGAGAGGTACTGCAAAGAGGAAAGGGCAAAAATTCCCAAAGACAGGTGGGGCAAGCTTGTGGCATCATATTCAAAAAGACTTGAGGCTGTAATTGCTGCCAAAGGTGCATCAACAAAGTACTGAGCAAAGGCTGTGAATACTTATGTACATGTGATTTTTCAGGTTTTTTATTTTTAAGAAATTTGCAACAATTTCAAAAAATCTTTTTTCACATTGTCATTATGGGGTATTGTGTGTAGAATTTTGAGGAAATAAATGAATTTAATCCATTTTGGAATAAGGCTGTAACATAAAAAATGTGGAAAAAAATAAGCGCTATGAATACTTTCCGGATGCACTGTTTTAGTTTTAGCAGTAACTTTACACAAAAGTGCTTATAAATTGGCATCTGCAAGTGGACAATAAAGGTGAAAATGTGAATTAAAGTGAAAAATGCAAGAAAAAAGTCAAAATTAAGGCATAGCATAGCCCATAAAGTCACAGTTGCAAGAAATAAAATTACAACTGAGAGAAAAAAGTCACAATTATGATGAATGGAGACATAATTATATAAACACACAGCAGAATTGCAAGAAATAAAGTAAAAAAATGTCAAAGTAGCCAAAAACTCTAAAAAGAAATAATGCCAAATTTGTGAGAAATAAAGTCTAAATGGCAAAGAATAAATTCAGAATAGCAGAATAAACATAAACTCACAGCTGCATAAAGTCAAATAAAACTTTCAGTATAGCCATTTAAAAGTGTTGCAGGTATTCTTTGTTAATATAGCATATATTGTGAAAGCTGTTAATGGAAAGGGGTAAAATGCAGCCAAATGTAAGGTTTTGAAAGTACAAATAAATAATTATTATATAATTTACTTTACCTTGGCTTGGTCAGTTGGCGTTTCTGTGTAAAGTTTGCATGTTCTCCCCTTGTTGGCGTGGGTTTCCTCCGGGTGGTCCGGTATCCCCCTTAAAAGTCCAAAGACATGTGGTATAGGTGAATTGGGTAAGCGAAATTGTCCGTAGAGTATTAATGAGTGTGTATGGGTGTTTCCCAGTGATGGTTTGCAGCCGGAAGGGTATCCGTTGCGTAAAACATATGCTGGATAAGTTGGTGGTTCATTCCACTGTGGGGACCCCAGAATAATAAAGGGACTACGCCGAAAAGAAAATGAATGTATGAATGAATAATTTACTTTAATTAATAATTTAAAGACATATCTTACATGACATCACATATTTTTTATAAATAATTCTGTTACAATTATTCTTATGCGCTTCGTGTGTATTGGATTACTTAAGTATCACCTATGTCACCCCATTGGTAGTTTGTTTTGGTGTTTTTGACTCTATGCAAAGTCTGTTCACACATTCAACATGTTTTATGGATGCCAAATTACACTCTGTTGAATTTCTTGAATTTCTTTACTGTGTGCTTGTCATAATGTTGAATTGAGAGTGAGAAAAAGCATCATGTTATACTGCATATACATACCTTACTGCAATATTAAAGCATTCACTAAAGTGTCTTAAAGTGTGTATATCAATACCATTTATCAATATTCTATTCATTTGCTATGAAATTCCCATTTATTTAGCTGTAAACAGCGTTAGCATTATGGGTTACATGGTTAGTCTCAGCTGGACAAGGAAGCCTTTTTTTAAATAAATTTTGTAAGTGAGTGAGTTTTAACATTAGCAATCCAGAATTTTGCCAGAGTGCTATTTTGCTTGTGTTTCATACATGCATACATGCATACAGTACGTACATTACATTGCACATATAAATAAAAGTAGTCTGCAAAATTTAATTATGAACCTAAACGAAACAACTGGGAAGAGACAGAACAAAGCCACTTGGTCAATTTATGTTTAACACAATCAGAATATTTGTTGTTATGAGTTTATTAATTATTCGGCTAATTTAATGTTGGTGCCTTTTTCAATTATGTCAGTCTGTGTATCTCAACTGGAGAACTGCTGGCACTGTAAATCAATGGCCCAAAGTATTACTTATGTTTACTCCAACACAGGCTCATTGGGGATACGTGCCCAGGGCTTCGTTTTTGGGAATCGTGAAATACATGCTTTGGCATTCATCTGGCTGCATTTTGTGTGTAAAAACAAACACTTTTCTGGCATGATCACTTTGTTCTTTAGCTCGTCTTGTACAGAGTTCGACTTGGGATGTGAAGTGTCACAAACATATTTGAAATTGTAAAAAAATGTAGACAGTGGCCTCTATTGGTTAGCAGACATCATCTGCGCTACATGTTTTACATTCTCACGTGTAGCCTTGGGCAAATATCTCTAATGAGGCTGTTTTGGATACTCATTACTCCATTTTATGTATGTATATATATATATATATATATATATATATATATATATATATATATATATATATATATATATATATATATATATATATATCCGCGCACGAAAGTGGAGAGCGGGGGCTGGGGGAGCCCAATTTTATTTTATTGTCCAACATGGGGGTATGTATATATATATATATATATATATATATATATATATATATATATATATATATATATATATATATATAAGGGTGAGCCATTTAGGAAATTTTTACAGTATGTCTGATAATATTTTTTTCTTCGGCAGAAAGTCTTATTTGTTTTATTTTAATTTTAATTTAATTTTAAAAAGCATTTTAGGGTCAAAATTATTAGCCCCGTAAGCTATATATTTTTTGGATAGTCTACAGAACAAACCATCTTTATTCAATAACTTGCCTAATTACCCTAACCTGCCTAGTAAACCTAATTAACCTAGTTAAGCCTTTAAATGTCACTTTAAGCTGTATAGAAGTGTCTTGAAAAAAATATATATTAAAATATTATTTACAGTCATCATGGCAAAGATAAAATAAATCAGTTATTAGAAATGAGTTATTAAAACTATTATGTTTAGAAATGTGTTGAAAAAAAATGATCTCTCCATTAAATATATATATATATATATATATATATATATATATATATATATATATATATATATATATATATATATATACACACGGGTTTTTCATAATTTGAAATATACTTCAGTATGTATGTTTTATCATGTGTGTAAGTGTGCATCTGTACATAGAACTGTTTTCCTCTGCTTCACACTGCCTGCTTTTTTCTTTCTTCCGTTGGCATAGGTTTAGGACACTCTCACCGGGTCGCCCACTAGTCTGCAGCTGTCTGTGAAGAGCTTGCCAGCATGTTTTCCTCTGTCTCTCTCTCTCTCTCTTTCTCTCGCTCTCTAATTCTCCATCTTTCCAGCCCTCCCCAGCGCTGAGGCGGTTTCCAAAACCTTCGTGACACCACGCAGACTCTGTGAGCACAAACACAGACACATCCACCCACATCCCGCCGTCAAAGTGATCCCCTGTTCACGACGCTGAGGGGAAAACAGATTGAAAACTGAGTGTGTGTGTGTGTGTGTGGAGGGAGGAGCAAAAAGAGTGAAAAATACCTGACTCATTCCCTCCTCTGCCTTTTTTTCCTATCAATTAAATATGCCTTGCAGCCAGAGATGGAGCAGATAATGGACTCCTCTGATGATACTAACTCGGCTGCTTTCTAAAGTCAAGGCAGGATTGTTGGCCTCTCCGTGTTTGACTAGTGGGATGTTTCAGAAGTGTTGCATAACTTTTTGCATCTAGGATGGAGTTTTTTCTTGTAGTGCTTCTGTGACATCTGTGTAAAACTGTATCTGGACATGAAAAGCATTTCAAAAGAGTAGTTTGGGCATTTTCCTCACCTTCGTGTTGTTGAAACTTGTATGATTTTCCTGCTTCTGTGTTGCTTTTTCAATGCAACAAGAGCCATTTACTGTAGGTCTACAAAGATGGTAAAATAAATAAATAACAAGAGAGAGTCTTGAAAAGCTCATGCACTATTCAAAGTGCTTTGAAATAGTACAGCAGTTTTGTGTGAAGAATAGTCAGATATTCACTAACAGAGGACATTCCTTCGGTTATGCACTTGGAATTCTGACTAACAGGCTATGAGTATCCAGCTGTTGGCGGAGCAAACCAAGCTCCTGCAGCATTGAAAGAATACATTCAATTTGTGCATATATTTATAAACGTAACATTCTGTAGTGCATGTAGTTATGGTGGCTTGAGAAGCTAACATACTGTTATACTAAATAAACGTATTATTATGTTGGCTTGAGAAAGACAACATACTGTTATGCTACTTAAACTTATTATTGTTACTTTTTCTGAGCCAAAAAATTACCAACTCCTTCTCCTACTAGGGCTTTGATGCTTTGACCACCAAACTTTGGCCAGATTTTTAGACTAGTCTGATTCAAATTGTTATATATCTTCGAACTGATTTGGCTTTCGGTTTTCCAGAAACTGACCCGGAAATCTCGGAAAAATCCAATTGACTTAACATTGTACCAAATTTTGACACATGATGAAAAAGAAATTCTTAGAAACTTGATCTTCCACAAGTGACAAGGCTGCCAAGCTGTGTAAATCTACATATTAAACTGGGTTGTAAGTTGTTCCCCTGGCGTGCAAAAGTGCCCCAAATTTGCCCGTTGACTTATAATGGTGAACAAACTTCCATTTAAAACATAAGGACTACAAATCCCATTGAAATAACATTGGACCCAACTCCATCTTACTGGCTCTTTACCTTCAACACCCCCCCCCCCCCCATTTTCCTCACCACCTTGGTACCTTCACCACCGCTCATTTGCTTACTGCCAACTTCCTTTGAGTCCCAGCGCAGTCACGTTGGCTTTCTCAAGCCAACATCAAAGTTTGTCAATGAACTTTAGGTTCTAGTTCTTCTTCCGTCTTCTTCTGAGACTAAGTTCTCCATGCATCTCCTCCTAAACCATTTAAACAACAAAAACCAAACTAACTCCAAACCTCCAAACTGCTCTGACCCAGATTGCTATTTCTTTTCCAACTGATTCGCCTTGTGCTTTTCCAAAAACTGACCCGGAAATTTCAGAAAAGTCCTACTGACTTTACATTAACCAAACTGACCTCATAACTTTGCTCCAGATTGTTATACAGACTTAAAGTTGAGCTCATTAAACTCCGACTACCAATCTTCCAATGTCTGACAGCAACTGTCTTATAGATTTCCATTGTAAAAAAAATACTGCCAATGATTTTACATTGGACATACTAACAACAAACTAATTCATACTAGCAATATACTAATTCTTACTAGAACTATGCTAATTTAAACTAGAACCATGCTAATTTATGTTAGCAACTCGCTAGCAACATGCTAACATGTACTTATCTATATATTCCAATTGTTTAAAACTTCTTAAAAACTACTTCAGTTATTTAAACTTTAAAACTACTTCAAACTTTCAGACTAGGCTTTCTCAAGCCACCATACAGTTTGTCTAAAAACTTTACTTTTCTAGTTATTGTTTAAGACCATTTGGTGATTTCAGTCATTATAGAGTAGGCATCCTTCTTCTTCTCATTAATGACATGCAGTCTAAAAGGTTTCTCAGTCATTGCATGAAACAATCATCTTGGATACTTTTAATCCTTCTACACTGTACATATTTGCTACATTTATAATGTGTCTGTGTCTTGAGGTCAGTTTGTCTGATATGATTTTTCTATGTGTGAAAAATCACAGGAAATTAATGGAGTAACAGAATTAAATTGTACTAAATGGTAAAAGTAAAGAAAGAAAGAAGTAGGTCATGTTTACGTTCTGTTAAACATCTTCACCTTTCTTTAGTCTATGAGATAAATAAACTTATACCAGCTTTAAATGAAATAATAATAATAATAATAATAATAATAATAATACATTTTGGTAAAATTGTTCTTCTAAATTCCACCTTGAGAACAGAGTAATTATTTTAAGCAACTTTACCAAATCCCTGAAGGTTAAAGTGATAGTTTTAAGGTCGGAAACCAGGTACCTACTAAGCAGACAACTAATGCAAAGGTGTGATCATCTGTTCCTCTTGACTACACCTACGGAGGCAATTGCCTGACCACTAGCACTATAATTATACTCTATGTTCCCCTCTGTGAACACTGCACTACCTCCATTTCCTCAGCACAGCCATTAAGCAATCTGTACATACACCTACGCACACACCGATGAGTGTGAAGACACATCTCATACAATGCTCTTGAAGCACACTGAATAGAGTGCAATAATTTTGTTTTAGACCAATAATTATTTGAGAAAAGCTACTGAGCGACTGACTTAGGCAAAAAAAAGTTTTATCAAAACCAAATACTTCAGCCCCAACTTCTGGTGTGCTCACAACTCTTTAATAAACAAAAGTATTAATTATTAATATATATATATATATTTTTTTGTCAATAGCATTATAGGCTTGTGGACAAATCAAATGTTGATTATTTCTTGTTTTGGTAAAAACATTTTTGTTTATTGTTACATAAAAAATAATGTATTAATTTACACTACCTAACAAAAGTCATATTGCCTATCCAAGTTTTAGGAACAACTAATAATAATAACTTGACTTCTAGTTGATCATTTGGCACCAGAAGTGGCTAATATGAAAGGCAAAGGCCTCTATATTATATATTTTTGATTATTTAATTAGGACAGTGATGTCTGACTTTGCTCAGACAAAACTCTTGTCACATAACAGAAATAATGCACAGTATAGAATCTAAAGTCATGGTGAAAAAAGAATGAATATTGTGTATAAATCCCTTGAGCTTGGAGGACTGCATCCATACATCTCTGCAATGACTCAAATAACTTAATCTGGAATGACAAAGAAAGCATTCTTGCAAGACTCCCAGAGTTCATCAAGATTCTTTGGATTAATCTTCAATGCCTCCTCCCTTATCTTACCACAGACATGATCAATAATGTTCATGTCTGGTGACTGGGCTGACCAGTCCTAGAGCACCTTGACCTTCTTTGCTTTCAGGAACTTTGATGTGGGAGCTGAAGTGTGAGAAGGAGTGCTATCCTGCTGAAGAATTTGAGTCAACTAGAAGTCAATAATTTGTTGCTCTTACCACTGGTATCGACGACAAAACTTTTGTCAGGTAGTGTATAGCAATTACTACAGTGTTTTGAAACCATACTATAATAAAGTACTATAAATTAGTCTGTTGTGGTAGTTCTGTAGTTGTTGGGGTAATGGTAATATTAAACTAATTACTGTAGTTTTCTACAACTATAGGGTTTACAGTATACTACAATACACCACAGTTTACTGTTAAAATACACTAAAGTAGCCTACACTACAGTATTTATTACTGTTTATCGGTTCACTATAATTAATACTACAGTATACTGTTGCATACATTAACTAAAATACACAGCATAATATCAACACAAGCTCATTCTGAAAACATACCCCTATATACATTTCTGGAGATTGTGAATTATTTAGCCAGAGCTATGTTTAGTATGGCTGCTTTTCATCTTTAAAACAAAAGCTATGAAGTGGTATTATGCTGTTCCTTTTCTCGCTTACCAGCTGCCCGCTTACCTCCGTATGGACAGCTTTTGCGCTGTTACCAGTTTGTCCGCTAGCTTGACATGTAAGTCGGTGGACTTGAGACGCAGACCAGAGTTAACCGCGAAGACGGGGTTTGAGTCCAGCAAAGAACGGTTCCAGAAAGCAGGTAAGACAAAAACAAAAGCTAAAAAATAAAATAAACAAGTAAATAACAGGGTGAGAATGTGGTAAAATCGGAAAACGTGGTAAAAATCAAGGAGGTATTCTTTTTCTGGATTGCTTTTCAAAACACTGTCGTTTGGGTTTAGGCAAGGGGGTGGGCGCGTCAATTGGTGCTTTCTAAAACACTATTGGTTGGGTTTAGGTAAGGGGGAGGGTGGTTTGTTGGTTGGTAAGTCAGTAAGTCAGTCAGTCGACAGCGGGCTCTGGTGGATTTCACGTAACAAAAACTGCAAAAAACAACTCCTGGGATGTATTTTGCTCTTCCCAGAAATGTATATAGGGGTATGTAATCAGAAAATGCCTGGGTTGTATAATACACTTTAGTGTAGGATGGTTTAAAAACACTGTAGTATTTACTATAAATATTGCTTCAAGTGGGATGGTAAAAACATCTTGACAAGCTTAAAAATAGCATGTTAATGTTGATTGCATATTGTTAGCAGATTTAATACATTTTATATGTTAGTATGGTGTTAGCAGGATTTCACTTACGCTACAGAATATATTACTGTATATCAGTTCACTATAGTTAATGCTACAACATACTATAACATTCATAAAATTATTATTAGTTGTAAACACTTTAAAATACAGAGTATAATGCAGTTCATTACAGTATAGTACTATAAATACTATAGTATTGTTTCATGTGGGATGGTAAAAACCTCCCGACAAACCTAAAAACAGGATTTAACACATGATTGCATATTTAGAGCATAGCTAGTTGTTAGCATGTTTTAGCATGCTGTAAGCTAGGGTTGGGCCAATAAACAATATTATATCAAATCTTGATAAAAATTTATGTCAGTAATAAAGCTCTGGACTTTTTATATGGAGATATCTAGAGAGCCAATCACATAGCAGAAATGTGCTACAATAGGAATCTTGAAGTGTGCTGATATTAGAGATGCACCGAATTTTCAGCCAACGAAAATTTATCGGACTCTCTAATTTTTGTGGCTTCAGTCATTGCTGAGGTACTCCTAAATCTGGAAGCATTAACATCTTATATCAAAATATATTTTGTTATCATTCAATAAAATGATTATCAAGATTACACTTTTGCCATATCACCCAGTCCTACTGTAAGCACACTGCTAGCATGTTGTACCATATTGCTACCACTTTTTCAACACATAACTAGCATCATTCTGGCTTGATTTTACATGTTACAACATGTTTAGCCTCTTGCTAGAATGAATTAACATGTATAAGCTTATTTTAAGAGACTAATATCTGCAAATATTTTACCGGAAATGGACCAACTTCTAGATTTTTGAAGGTGAGTTATAAATCATTGGGAGGTAAATTTGGTGTTTACACAAACAAAGTCTGACTAGCCTATAGACAGAGAAGTGAAAGCTTTACACCTTAGCTTAGCCTAAATTCTCTTAGCTTTAAAGTTTAGTTTACCTCTTTTTTATGATTTAATATTAATATTATGGTTCTTCTGAATGTGCCAGTTTAGGTTCAGTTTAAAACACAAATCAGATTTTTTTATTATAATGTGTTAAAAAGTGTCATGTTGGGGGCGTGTCCACAGTTCGCTGATTTATGGGTGTGTTGCTTCACATGTTAATTAGTTTCGGCTTCCCGCCAACGTAACAAGGGGGCGGGGCCATGAGCTCACCCGCTCTGCGTTTGCAACGCAGTCTGACAGGCAGACTGAGAGAAGGAGCAGGAGTGAGTGGTTCAGCAATCACTCGTACATGTACGACTCGGACACAGACCAAGCAGAGAGTACAAAATCATATGTGTCTTTGTACAGTTTTACAGCCAACTGTGTGCTAGTTTCAAGTGCCGAGCTTGTACACAGAAACTAATAACCACGCACACTGAATTAACTTTGACTGAGGCACCGGATGCGCTCGAAGCCGCGACACGGCACACCAGACACTCTCTGTGACGCAGCAGAAACATGAAGTGTCCCGAATCGTCGGCCACGCATTTTTTAATTCTAAACATAGGTTTCTATCAGGGTACACACAACGGCAATTCAAGTCTGCAGCTGTCCGCGGCGCCCAGCCATCGACTTGAGTGTACCCTGATAGAAACCTATGTTTAGAATTCTAAAACGCATGCTAGTTAAGATCACAGGGAGCTTCTGGAATCGCGAGAAATGCAAATGGCTTGTTGCACATGTTTGCAAACCTACCTAAAGATACAACCAATAATTCCGATTAGAGCGATAATGTGGAGAATATTGATCTTGTGTTAAGCCCAATGAGCCTTGCATCTAAAAATAGAGCTAGCGTGTTCCTTTAGTGATATTGCTTCGACTCACGCTGAAAATGGCGGATGTGAATCAACAAACTGAGGATATGATGATGCGCCTGTCAATCAATATTGGTGGCCGGGGGACCGCACTCCTACGTAAAGTTGCGGTCGGTTTGAAAACCGCTACAATTGGTCCACCGTTTTTTATGTTGTTAAATTGAAAAAAAAGCACTGGGTGTGCTTATATCACCCCAATATGACGCTCTATACACCATTCATGCACATGTGTCTGTCCAAACATCTTGAAAAGTAGATTTTTTTACCATAGGTGCCCTTTAAGATCCAACTAAAGTCTTTAGATCTGGAGTGTCAGAGAATCGCCTCATGGTCTTCCTCACCTCCTCCCTTTCTTTCTCTCTCTCTCACTCCATCTCAGAGTCAGTCTCCATCTTTATCAAGACTCCATCAAAATCTTTTCCCTCGGCCAGAACCTCATCAGCTCAGAGGTTCTCTTATGGACACGGCACTTGGCACGTCTTTCACAGCCACACAGGTGGCGCAGGACCAATGAATTCACCCCTTTCGAATCTCTGCATCCTTTCAGTGGGAATTGAGCCCCTGCTTGACGTCTTTGAGAGATGTGAAGTCGCATAAATGCTTCAGTAGTCTCAGCCAAGTGCTCTCAGGAATGCATGAGTTATTTCCAGCCCAGTCATTCTCACACATCTTAATGCATTTACAGACCCTATACATGCATATATTTCATTAAAACAGGAGGCACTTTGCTGGATCTCCTTAGATTCTGACCCGCACTGGGCTCACTATTCATGTGGCTCACGGTCAGATCGCATGATTGCAAGGCATGCTGGGCAAAAGGATTGTTCCAACCCCATGATACACTATAATGTCTCTTTGACAAGAGGTCTTTTTTAGGTGCAAGGGGGCTGATGGTGTATCCAGATGAGCTTGGCTTCACATTTCCACTCCGTATCTGCATCGCTTGACATTTTGGTGTTTGCCCACCTGGAATTGAAGCCATCGGTGGTGTGAAATTATTTGTGGACACTGTGTTGTATATGAGAGACGAGATCTGTCAAGAGGCTGAAGGTGTTTGAAACTTTTTCGAAATATCTGCTGTCGGACAGATAACTGAATAACTGTGATTTTTTAACACTAGAACTACTGCGGCGGACATTTTGACTGTTTTTATGAATATGTAAAAACAGTGTGTTTATATGTCATGAGTGTATGTTTATTGCATTCTAAATTAATTTTATTGAAATTACAAATCATGAGTATTTCTATCTTGAATGGCCATAATTGTCAAATTGGCCACATTAATTTTAGCATTAGCTACTTTTCCCATGCTTTTGAATGACTTTGTAGTATAGCAATTTTTTCTGCTAACAAAAACATCACTTTACTTCACTTAACTTTACTTCAAAATATCCCTTTCAAACTTTCAAAAACAACATTTTCACTGTGGTGAAAAAAACTGCTATCTGGGAGAGTCTAGTAACTCGTACACAATCATAGGCAATAGTTAAAAAAAGATGGTCTTTTAATCATGTCATAAAATATAATGACAGACAGTGAAAGCTTAATTCTAAAATCTCAATACAAACATAGAATGTAAAAATGAAGGGACAAAAAATTAATTCAGTACAGTCTTAAATTAATAGTCAGTATGACCATTGGTCTGGCTATTTTAGTAGTTACAGAATTCTGTTAGTTTCAGTGTTAATGAACATGTGAACAATAACTGATGGTAGGAGAAAACTGAAGTCATTGCATTAACAAACTGTGGTTGTAATGCCATTAACTATTCTTCGGAGATTTTGAAGAATGTTCACAACAGGTAATTTTGATAAAACACTTAAAAAATGTGTTGAATGACTATGATTTGTCCTTTTTTCCCTTTTAGCTATACAGTTTAATCAGAATTATAAGCCCCCTTTGGAATTTTTTTTTCTTTTTTAAAATATTTCCCAAGTTATGCTTAACAGAGCAAGGAAATTTTTACAGTATGTCTGATAATATTTTTTCTTCAGGAGAAAGTCTTATTTGTTCTAATTCGGCTAGAGTAAAAGCAGTTTAAATTTTATTAAAAAACCATTTTAAGGCCAAATTATTAGCCCCTTTAAGCTATATTTTTTCAATAGTCTACAGAACAAACCATCATTATACAATAACTTGCCTAATTACCCCAACCAGCCTAGTTAACCTCACTAACCTAGTTAAGCCGTTAAATGTAACTTTAAGCTGTATAGAAATGTCTTGAAGAATATCTAGTAAAATATTATTTACTGTCATCATGACAAAGATAAAATAATTCAGTTATTAGAAATGAGTTATTAAAACTATTATGTTTAGAAATATGTTGAAAAAAATCTTCTCTCTGTTAAACAAAAATTGGAGAAAAAATAAACAGGGTGGCTAATAATTCTGACTTCAACTGGACATTAATAATACTAGCATACTGTATACACTGTAAAACAAATTACCTTGAGAGTTGTAGTCTTCATTTAAAATTGTTGTATTTATTTTATTTTCATAAGCTCTTTTAGGAAAGACTAATGCTTTTGAAGCTTGCTCATGAGCTTAATTTTTCACCGAATTATTGGGCTATTGCTATTTTTAAGTACCTTACCCTAATTAAAATTATTTGTTTCTATGTTCATTCTCTATTATACATTGAAATTTAACAATTTATTTGAAAATAACACCGTTTAAGATACTGTGCAGCTAATTTAATCAAATCAGCATCTAGTCTTCTCCTCACAAAAAAAAATAAAAATACATGTCATCTTGACCCAGATAACACAGTTTGCTGTACTTAAAATATTACTAGGCTACATGGCTTTTAAAGGGCTGAGTGATTGGATTGCAGCGTTTCTGTGAAAAAGAAGGAGTCCTGCAGCGCAAAAAACAAAACAAAGCCAAGAAACCTCTGCAAAGTTTTCTCCTGGTAGCCTACATTGGAAAACTTCTTTGATGTTTATGCTAACAGTTAACAGAGATTTCATGTGGCATGTTTAATACGGTATGATGCACAAATCAAAGGTAGTTTATTTGTCTCCAGCGTGGAGAAGAAACAGAATACAGGTTTCATGAAGAATGACTCGTAAATCACTCAAACATGTGCGAAATACAAACAATTAACTGTAAATAGTGACAAAACGGCAAGTGTTTGCTGTGCAAGATAACGAGGTATCTTGCGGTGTAAAATTAGCAAGAAAAGGTCATTCTCTGCATGTGGTGTTTCTTTCCCATCCAAATGGAAAATCAATTCATATCATACATCTAAAACTTGGACTGATACTGCTCCCAACAGGATTATATTTTCTTAGATTCTTTTTATACTTGACTATGATTCAATTTAAGGGTTATATTTATACAAATGTTTATGTTAAACACTTTTTTGATTAAATGTCAGAAGTAAATCTGTATTTACATAATTGTAGTCACTGTCACCACTGGCTTACTTGTTGGAGCTGCGCATTGATGGAATTGCTCTTCAGTGTTTGGACTTCCAGCAGTGAAATTAAAACCACACTGAACTGAACTGAACTAAACTGAACTTCAACTCTGAAGACTGGACTAAAGCAGTTTCAATTTATTAGAACTTCTATGTTAAGCTGCTTTGACAAATTTGGGCACATTTTAATCAACCAACAATGGTGCTTTACAAGACTTTCAACAGGAAACCTAACTCAATGCCTCGAGCTAGATTTTGTTACCTTGCTAAATGCTGGTGTTATGTTATTATCGTTGGCCATGGAAATAAACGAGATTAGTAAAATACGATGTCTTCTACTAGCAAGACAAATGGTAGATACTAGGCACGTTCGACTTCATGCAGTGTTGCGCCGACCGATCGAAAGCCGCATGCCAGTTAGAAATTTTGTCCAAATTGACGCTGTGCCGATGTCACGTGACTGTCATATGTGGCATCAAAGTACCACAACATCACTCTGGAGCCGCCTTTCTACTGCACACGTCATTCGGACACGACTGTCGGAATATGGCCCCATGTGGCAGTCGGACGGAATTTTCAGTTTTATCATGCACCATGGGAAGCAAATTTTTGAAAATCAAAAACCTCCTATTTCTCATCCAAATATTGTATTTAAGATATAAATCGGATCCGATGCAGCTCAAATTGCATCCGTATTTTCCGCATATGGAGATGATCGGAATTCCACGCAGCTTCCCGACTACTCTCCATGGGAAATGAATGACTTCCAAACTTCACTTGTTGTTTGTCGTGTGCAGTGGAAAGGCTTGAGATCAGACGGTGCACTCAGTGCAGCATCAGAAGAGGGACTGCAGGAGCTGCGATGACGACACCGAAATTACACGATCGGCTAGATATTACACGATTGGCTAGACTCACCACATGACAACAACCACGTGTGTTTCGGGTTTATTGTTGGACAAATTCCATTTCACAAATTTCAAAACAAACAAGACTACAAATATTTTACTGCAATATAATATTTTGTTTATAAAGGCTAGATTGTTTGCATAAGTTTATTTTCCACCTTTTTATACTGCATTTAGCTCCAGGAACGATTTAAATCATATATTTTAGGAAGTTACATAAATATTAACTCAAATAAGTCTTACAGACTTGTAATAAAACAATTATCATCATTGATCCTGACACCGCTATAAAGGTTTCTTAACAAATTCAGTTAAAGAACTATTTTATTAAATAATTCTAAAATAATTTATATGATTATAAAATATTTTATTTCCTGCCAAGCTTTTATGCAGGTTTTTTTTTTTTTTTTTTGTGACATTGATGTACAGTACCTTGATCTTTCTTTCATCATCCAAAATAATCTTTATCATTGTTTAAGTCCTAATTAAAACACCTTGTTTGGGGTTTTACACTAAAATATATTGGAAAGCTTTATCTCTATAAATGTAAATACATGTAAACCCATTTTTAGCATATTCAAACAAGAACAGGAACAGTATTAGCCTAAAGAGTGATGTTTAGTAGCCTAAAGAGTGATGTTTAAACTCCTAGAATTTGTGCTTATTGCTTTGTATTTAATAGGCCTGTTCGTTGATACTTATTTTCTTTTTATGTTTATATTATATTTATTTGTTTATATTTTATTTATTATTTATCTCATACATTTGTTATATAGGTGTACTGAAATTTAATTCATAATTCCCTTATTGTTTAAAAATAAACAATAGTTTGAAGAGACTGGATTCTGTTTTAATAGATCATCATGACTGCAACAACTTTGAGCCCCCATGTGTCTGGCTTTCTTTTCAACTCCGCTCCCGCCTGTGCTCGGCTAATCTCGTTGATCACCAGCTGCATCCGAGGTTCAAGTTGAACGCACCTAAAAGCTTTTAATCTGATTCAGTCAGACTCAATTGAGTCGAATCTTCAATATTTGATTCATTGAAATGAGCTAATAAATCCTCTATTGATCTTTAAACATTGGTTGATCCCCTACAACTAATATATTATTAAAATTAGATATGATTTTTTCATTTTGTCGCTTGTTAATTAAGCATTTTTGTGTACAGTTGTGTTCTTTATATTTACAACCGATTTTCTGTAGCATTGTCTGATTTCTTCCTAATTCAACTAACTGATGGGGTATTAGTTATAACAATAAATGCATAAGCATGCTGTCTGAGGTATAAACTCCTGGAAAATACAGTAACACAGAATGCCTGCTTTCTGCTTTAACCTTGTTGCTCATATCATATACTTTTTTTTACAGTTTTGTTCTTCCATTATAAGCAAAGTTATAAAATCGAGTGGCACTTTTTTCCCCAGTGCATTAGTAGATAGAATCCAGAATTCTGTGACTTTCTGAACAGTAAACACATCCTTCTCATGTTAATAAAATCACATCCAAAAAAAATTTTCCATTGAATGTTGACAATGCGCCACATAGAGAAAGTGACCCAGGTGATGTTCTAACCTCAGACAGCATTAGACATTTCTGTAGGAGTTGTGTTGAGTGGTATATTTAAGCATCCTAGATATGCCGACTGTTTCGGGCCACACACCACAGCACAAAAGCAGAGCAGAGACTGTGTGTTTCAGGTGCAGTTACTCAAGCTTTGCCTGTTTTCTGTCTGGAAAATGGTGTAATTCAGTGACACAGTTAGTCACAGTTAGTTATTAAGATCAACATGTCAATCAGATATTTTGATTGAATGCTCAAGCAACATTTATTATTATTTTCAATGTTGATAATAAACAGTGACTCTACTTAATGTTAGTAAATGCAATAGAAAGTTAAAAGAACATTAATTATTTGAAGTACTAATTTTTGGCAGTTTTTGTTTTCGTGATTCCACCAGAGGCTGTTGTGTACGCTTTTTCAGATCTCAAATTTGTCTCGCGAGTGCCATTCGCACATGCTGTTCTCACATAAATCCACCAGTGGCCGCTTTCGACTGACTAACTAACTGACTGACTGAACAACCAACCAATCCCCCACTCACCCCCTTCCCTAAACCCAACCGATATTTTTTAACTTAACAGTTTTAGCTGTTTTCCCTACAGTTTGTGCAGCAGTGAGATTCTGAATTGATCCGATTTAGAGGCATTTTAACAGCCATATTTTCCAGTCTCAGGAATGTAAGCAGCTGGTAGCACGAGGATTGTTTAGTCAAGAATTCCCCTCTTGTTAGTAAAGTTGTATTTCAGAAAGTTTGTAGATTAGATGTTGATCTTCAAGCTGTGTCGTTAGTAGCAGTAGCAAAGTAGGAAGTAGTCGCTTAGGTCCACTGACGTACACGGCGAGCTGCTGGGCAAACTAGTAACAGCAGAAAAGCCGTCCACGCGGAGGTAAGCTGTGAGCTGGTAGTGCAAAAAGGTAGCGTTACTGGCCTGTAGCGTTAATTTTAACGACTAAATGCAGCCATACTTAGCTCTGGCTACATAATTCGAGCTCTCCAGAAATGTAAACTGGGGTACGTTTTCACAATAAGCCTGTTGGTTTTCTGAAGGATCACTGCCAATGTTAAGCTTGTTAAGATTAGTTGATTAAATTAATATGGTTTAACAATGAACAACATTATTTCCTTTAATTAATGTTGACAAAGACAAATAACTGTAATGCTGTCAAATGTAATTCTGTCATTGTTTTTTATGTTAGTAAATAAAACATTTGACAACCAATGAAATCTTATCACCATTTATAAAGAAAACAGTTTAATAAAATTGTGATAACATCTGAATAAAAAGGGACCAGACATGCTTATATTCAGTTTTCGACAACACAGTGCCAATGTTATAAATGTTATGAAATCAATATTTGGTGTGTATTGAAGTTTTCAATGACAACAAATGAAAATATTTGTTATTTTGATTCTGTGTATTGAAATTTAGGTGAATTTATTAAAAAATGAATCCAGAAACTTCAGAGAAAAAAATGCAAGTGAAAAAATCCTAATTTAAACGGCACCCATTTTACCCCTTTTTCAAGATTTAAGACGCGTCTTTTGTGTCTTCAGAATGTGTCTGTAAAGTTTCAGCTCAAAACACGCATCAGATTATTTATCTTTTAATACCGGGTACTTTGCGCACATCCTGTTTTGTTAATATGATTAAATGTTACGACTGAGACGTGTCAATATGCGGCTGTCAATCATTTCGGTAAGTGAGAAAACCGCACTTCTACGTCACGTTATGGTTAGCCTCAAAATGGGAGAGATTTGGATCCTATTTTAACATCAGAATTTTTTTTTAAAACAAGAGGCGTATTGTCTTTATATCACCCCAATATGAGTGGACACACTATACACAGTTCTGTCCAAACAGCTTCCAAAAGATGATTATTTTCATCATAGGTGCCTTTTATTACTTAATATTAGCATTTAATATTAATTTAATATCAGAGGCAGGTTTAAAAAAATGGAAAAGTTTTTATTATTATTATTATCTGTAATAGTAGTGGTAGTATTAGTAGTAGTGGTAATAAACTGCCAAAAAAAGATTTTTCTGAGTTTTTGTCTTGAGTCCAAATATCTGTCCAAATATCTAAAAAATTCTTCAATCAAGAAGCATTTTCTAGTCTTGATTTCAGAAATATTTTAATTATATATATATATATATATATATATATATATATATATATATATATATATATATATATATATATATATACATATAAAAATAAATAAATAAAAAAAAAAAAAATATATATATATATATATATATATATATATATATATATATATATATATATATATATATATATATATAATTAAATAAAAATGAAGTGAGCTTTTCCTCAAAGCAAGCAAAACAATCTTGTTTTCACTTTGAAATAAGATGATCTGTCAATTATTATAGAAAGATTCACTTAAATACATTGGATGAATCTGCAAATAAAAAAAATGAAACGAAAATACATCTACACTGACTCAAATCACCACCAATCTTTGAAATCAACCCATACAAGGCATATAGCACAAGCTTATATTACCAAGCGGATATCATTTTCAGTGTTTGTCTAACCAAATAAGTAGAAGGCAGGCCTCTTGTTCATCAAAGACCTGCAACAGTACACACACTGCCGAACTTTCCATTTACTGTAAACAATGCAGTCTACATAATGACAACTTAATGGCCTGGTCGTTCTTATCGATCTTCCCTTTTGGATGAGATTCAAAAGGCCACAACCTCCTGGGCAGAAAGCAGGCCGAGGCTGTGAGGCAAATCTGGAAAGATATAAACATTGTTTGATCTGATGCCAAATAAACAGCACAGATCAGTTCATCTTCAGCAGGTGGTGAGAATAAGACTCATTCGGACGCTCATCAAGACCCTCCAGCCCTGAAACACCTCTGCCTTCATCTGACGTTAAAGATCTGAAAATTCAAAGCAGACCTTGAATGGATAACTCGAGGATGACAAAAGTGTGTCGTCTTCAGTGAATAAAGCATGAAGGAACGCAGGGCTTTTCATGCGAGTGACTCAGCAGCTGCATGAAGAAACAGTCAATTAAAACTCCTCGAGAACAGGATGTTTTTATCCTTCTCTTCGCACCATCAGAAGCGTCTGTTTGTTAAATTGCGTGACCTTTAGGGAGAGCAAGCGATGAGGCGTCTTGAATGAAAGCCACTTCAGATCAGATTGATGAGATTCGTGTTTTGATGTTTCGTGGTCTATAGAATCAATAGATAAACGATGTGACATCCGTGAGCTTTGGTTATTAAGAGAGGTTCCAGTGCTGTTGAAAAAGAAACATATAAAAGGTTGTTTAAATCAAGGGTTCATGGTTTAGCCTATTAGCATGGTGCTGTTATTGAGATAACTACATCTGATTGAAAAAAAAAAGAAAAAAAAAACACTTAAGATATATCATTTCTTCAATAGCTGAGCATATCCTTTACAGAAAATAAGTATATTTGCTGGCAGGATTGCAACTGTGGATTTGCTTCCTGAGGTATTTATTAAAATTGTAAACTGTTCATGCACCAGTCAGTTTTGAGATGGCTTTTCATAAACTGTTTTATTACAGTTTCAGTTTTATTAAAGTATCAAATGTCAAGAAAGCACACTGTAGGTTTTACTTTTGTCACACTTGATCAATTTTTTTACATCTCTAGCTTTTCTTTTGCCTTTACCTACATAATTCGCGCTCTCCAGAAATGTATACAAGCAGGCCCGTAGCCAGCCTGGTGAAATTGGGGTTTTTTTCTCAAAAAGTGGACTTTTTGGAGTTTTTCGCTTCATTTTCTATTTAATTATGAGATTTAAATACAGATTTTTCATGACATTTTAAGCACTATTTTTAGCTGGATAAGCTTGTCAGATGATCTACATAAATTTTTGATGTCAAAAAATATTTCCTCAACATTTAAAATAAAGAAAAAAAAACATGTATAGTATTTTTAAAATACAAATTATGTCATATATCATTAGAGAAAAAAATGGAATCTGTTTTAAATTGAAAACTGTAGTCTACTGTCACTTCACTTATGTCAGATTATATGTTTTCTAAAAGCTGGATGTTAAACTCATAAAAAATAATTGTTTGCATGGGGCAAAACTGATTAGCTGAACCAAATCGACAGCCAACAGAGAATTCCGCTTGGTTTTAAAGCCTTTTCGATGGGTTATTTTCACTATTTATGCATGGCATAGCAGTCAAAATAGAACAAATGAGCTCATGCATGGGACAAATTTTGGACCTTTCTCATTGAGGGGTGGGTCTTTTGAACAACCCGAACCACCCCCGCTGGCTACGGGCCTGACAGGAGTGCACAATAGTTCAATATGAATTAGTTTGGGACTGTTTTTATTGTCAGAATAGAGCAAAACTTTGTTTAAAATGTAAGTCACTTCTTTATTGAATGATTTTGCTCATATTCATGAAAACAGCTCTCTTGCTCTCGATAAATATAAATTGTAAAAATTATACTATATGTTACATATTCACCTGCTTCGAATGTTATCACTCGATTGAATGGGCATTATCAGTGGTTATCAGCTGATAGATATGGGCCAGTAGGGGCCGTCTGCGCCTACTAGTAGGCTCAGAAGGCTGTAATCATCTATCCAACATGGTAGAGAAGATTCCAGATCCATAACTGTTTTTACAATAATGCGACGGTTGGGTTTGGGGTAGGGGTAGACGTTAATAAAATACAATTAATAGGAAATTTAATAAATACTATAAATACAGACTTTCAAAAATTGGTCATCAATCTCAAAAGATTTTGGGCACAAATCTTAACAGTATTAGACAAGTGTATGGGGTGAGAGTCATAAAGAAGGCTATGTCCATTTTAGCAAATGAGAACCACTCACTTTTTTTTTAAAGTTTTGCCTCCTTCCATCAGGCAGAAGGTCTACTTATTCTAGATCAGTAAGGTCCAACAGATATTTGCATTCATTTGTTCCAACTGCAGTTGGGTTACTTATGAAGCTTTAACTTAAACTTTATTGTTTACTGTTATTTTTATGTTGTTAAGTGTGACTTGTTGCTGTCAACTGTCGGCTATTGCTGTAAACCTAATTGCCCTTCGGGGACAATAAAGACATTTTAATCTTATCTTCTAATCTAATTATATGTGATTCATAGCTGATTAACCATGTCTATGGATGACAACAGCCTTCTGAGCCTACCAGTAGGCGCAGAGGGCCCCTACTGGCCCATATCTATCAGTTGATAACCACTGATAACGCCTATTCAATCAAGTGATAACATTCAAATCAGGTGACATATTTAATTAACTATTTTTCAAGAAACAGCCAATACCATCAAAAAATGTTTTATGACCAGTCTTGTGTATACAAATGTTAAGCTTTCTTCTCCAAATAAAAGCCTCTATATAACAATGAAGTTCAGAGGGCTTTTGGTAGGAGACCAAAAATGTTTCTTTCTGTGTCGTAGTGCACAAAAATCATTTCCAGGAATACTTTCAGTTATTTTTACGTTGTAACTGCCAACAGCAATACAGACTGACCCTGATCTCATTTTTATTCTTAGCAGTACTCAAAAAAAAAAAATTCAGTTTAAATAATTCAGTTGATCTTTTTGGCAAGTATTAACATGGGTTCTTTTAGAAAATGGATATACTAAATAGCAGCATTTGTTTGAAAAATAAATAAATAAATAGATACTAATAGCACACTTGTCTGTGTTGGTTTAAGTGGTTTCAAAATACATTGTTTGATTAATGAAATGACCTAAGTATGACAATAGCTATGTTTCCATCCACCTATTTTAAGCGCATTCTTGATATGTGCATAAAAAAATGGTTGATGGAAATGACAAGATGCCCATAAGTTTTAAAAATGCGTATAAATACATTTGCGCATAACTGAGTAGGATAAACTTTTTGCTCAATAAGAAATGATATGCATAAACTACAATAGAAATCCTTTTACCGAACAGTATGCACATTAAAAAAGTAATGTGATTTTGTTATACGAGATCATAAGATGGTAAAAAATGTATGTGAATGGACAAACCAGCAGGCTGATCACATTGTAAAATACTATATTAATATAATATGTTGTTTTGGTCATTCTAAAATGCTTTAACCATTTCAGTATTAGTGCTATTATATTATTAATTACCTGCATTTGGCACCAGTTCATCAGGAAGTGATGATTTTGTTCTCTTTGGCTCATTGGATGAAAACGCTGCTTTATTCACACGTCTTTTATGTGATGTTCCTGTTTTGTGCATAAATTTAATTTACATCTTTGGATGGAAACATAGCTAATGTTGATGTGTGTTATGAGAACATGCATTGTGTCCTCGTAATTCAAAAATAAAAAAAATCATACTTAACAGAGTCTTTTGACATTCAAAAATTGGCACCGATTTCCTGTGAGAGCTGGGTTGGGGTTAGGGTTAGGATTAGGATTAGTGTGTGCATACTTTTACATAGAGAGTTGGAGAAGGGAGTTTAGTTGCTCCCAGCCAATCTAATATCCATGTAAATTTTGTTCTGTACCAAAACATTAAAGAATATTTTTACTGATTGTTTAATGATATTTTGCTCCTCGACCAATATTTAGATTGCAGTACAGACAGATTTACCTCAAAACACCTCATTGTCACCTCAAGATTTTTTTTTCAGTTGCACCTGGGGATACTCATATTGTGGCCTCTACAGATTATCCAGCGCCATTGATGTAATCCAAGACCTTTGAAGAAATGATGCCAAGGTATCCATAATCCTGGACCAGGCCATATCCCGAGCAGATGCTGTGGCGGTCATGGAGGAGCGGAGAGCATGATTCCTAAGCCTTGACTGCAGCTCTGCATAGGAAGTTGGCCATAGAAAAAATGGTCTTGCCTAACTGAGCCTGATTTCTCTCAAGGTTTTTTTTACCTTCACTTTCGTCATTGGGGAAGTTTTGTTCCTCGCCACTGGCTTGCTTAGTTTGGGACTTGTGGAGCTGCTTGTTTGGACCAAGGTTATTATAGTTAACAAAAACAATTGAAAAAATAAAATTAAATTTAACATAATTTTCGTTAACTGAAATAAAAATAAAAATTAGAATTAAAAAAAAAACTAGAACTAACTGAAACTGCATTGTGTACATACAAAACTAACTGAAACAAACTAAAAGTATAGCAAAAACGTAATTTGTTTTTATCTTTGTAAATGTATCTTTATCTTTGTAAATGTATTCAATGCATAAGCCTACTGTATGCCTTTTAAAAGTAAATCCTGATGCCAATGTCCAGATCAAGCCTGTTCTCTTTCAGTCATCCCTGCTGTTGCTCCCACTAACAAAAGCAAAAAGTGGACATGACAGCAGTACAGTGACAGCATTAATACAGACACTTAAAATTATTTTTATTCATTAATTTAACAGATTTGTGTCCAATAATGAGTTTTATTTCTGTATTAGTAATCGCGATCAGAAACAAATCTCTCTTTTAAATCGCTCTTTAACCGGATCTTCTAAATAAACCAATTATACTAGTTCACCAAATTGAACTGAATCATTTGAAATGATTCGCATCACCAATAAGCACTCTTATCCACAAACGACTTACTTTTTAGCACGCCTGATACCCCCTCTGACTCAAAATAAACCAATAAATACTAAGTAATTCAGTTATTAGAACAGTACACTGAGATCAGATTTGACAAGCTGTGAACCAATAATACCGCGCATGCTTGATTCAGTGAACCAAACACAAACAGTACGTGACACCCTGCTGTGACTGAACTAAACTTGAACAACTGCAAAGCAGGTAAATGAGGGCTTAAATGAGAGGATCTGGCAATAAAACACAAGTTTATTTCATAACAGAAAATCGTAATGGAATTTAAATAAGTGAAACATGCTTCAGATGGGTTGCAAAACTTAATTGTAAGAAACTTTTCAGATCATGGTGATGTTTTAACTGACAGAAATTATGATTACTGACTCTCATATTTTTAGCATGTTGAGTCTAACATGGGAGAATTGTTACAAAAGATCCAGTTCGCATTAAAAATCTGAACTTCACGTCACTACTGTGTATCTAACCTTAGAAGCAGCCTTGCACACATATTTTACTCAAGGCTGCTATCGTGTGGGCTGTTGTATTTGAATTTGAGGATGGATAGACGGTAGTGGTAGATGGTACGATTCATGTGTCCTCTGAATACATGTTTCAAAAAATGTATCAATGTTTTTATTATGCAATATTTATTCTGATGAATCTTGCACCTAACAAATATCCTTATTTAGAAAAAGAAAAAAAACTAATACTGAAACGAATAAAAGCTAAACAATTTTTTCATAAAAATCTAAATAAAAAACAGTAAATCTGCCTCTAAAAACTAATTAAAACTAACTGAATTTGAAAGCAAAAAGTCTAAACGAAATAAAAACAAAACTAATGAAAAATTCAAAACTATTATACCTTGGTTTGGACTTTCAGCTGTGAAAATTAAACCACTCTGAAATGAACTAAACTCTGAAAACTGAAATGACACAGTCACGTTTTATTAGAACTTTTATGTTAATCTGCTTTGACACAATCTTAATACACAATCTGTATACAATCTAAGAGGAATTGAACTGAATGTTCTTTTTTTATGTTGTTGTTCCTCAAAGTGCTTGTAGCCACTGACCTGCATTAAATTAATAACAAAGGAAGAGTTTCAGCAAAACAAATCTTCTTTTTGGCAGAAGAAAAATGTCAAACATCTTAGATGGCCTGAGGGTGAGTAGATTAATGACAACTTTTCATTTTGGGGTGAACTATTCCTTTAAGAATTGCTATTGAAAATGCTAATAAACAGAGAAGCAAAGCTAATTACTAGATCTAAGCTGAAATGTTAATCACCTAATTAAGCAAACAGCACGTTAAAGCCCTGGTTTGTCATTTAAAACTCTATCCCGTTTACCTATTTAGCTCGAAAGGTTTAATGAATGATTTCTAGCATATTGTCCGAACTAAAGGATACAGATGGCCATAGGCTGCCAATGAATTAGCAAAACTGTATACAAGCACTAATTAAATGTGTATCAGTTAGACCCAGTGTCACTTGGCAAACCAATCCGACCTTTAGAAGAGCACTTCAGATCTGCATTGCTGCTTTGAGATGCGTACATTTTAATTGATAGGGACAAACTCCACTGCTGGGCATGGCTGTATAATGTCATGCTGCGAAGGCTTTCTTCTCACCCGTTGGCATGATTGTATCTTTGATTTGTCTGCGTATGAATGTGCCGTGGCGCTGTGACATGGATCACCTCCTGTGTGCTGTTGGGGAGGTGCTCTTTCACTCTGGCCTTCAGCAAACATTTGCATAACCAGACAAGGCGAGTGATTAACATAAAATGGAGAATATGGGCTGCATGAACTGGTGTTTGCTTTCAAATAAGTCACAAAATGTATCTATATAATCAAAATGGTTGGAACACCAGGGACCTGCTGCTTAAACTTTACATATGTCCATGCATAAATACATTGAAAAACATGCATTAATTAATGCTAAATTCTGCTTTCAATTCGCTGCTGTAACACACCAACAACGCAGTAGAAACACATGCAAAGAATGCTTAAGGCTTTAGGTATTCTTATTCTTTTATTACTTAACGACAACTATTTTCTTTATATTTTTTTATTTCAAATAATGCATCTTTCTGTTAGTGTTCTTGGACCTCAGTGCAAAATTTGGTACTGTTGCTCATTACATTCTCCTTGATAGGCTTGAAACTACATCATGGTTCATTGGGAAAATGTGCCCAGGGCGGGTACATATGGCTGCACTCTGTGTGTAAAATGAATGCTACAGGGTGGTGCTGCTCAGTGCTTACCTACATAAGACTTTACAGCATGATTGGTTTGCACGGTAGCACACCACATATGGTGCTAGACCTGGAATGCAGAGCGGAACAAACCAGGGTTTGAATATAGCGAAGGATGTTTCCAGAAACCAGGTAAAACAAAACCAGAAAAAGCAGTGTGAAATAGTGGCGGAATCATGTGGGTGTGCTGTGAATCATGTGGTTTTGCTTTCGGAAAACAATCGGTTGGGGCAGATGGGTCAGTTGACAGCAAGCTGCTTTATACTCACCGGCTACTTTATTAGGTACACCTTACTTGTGTTAGACCTTGTCTAAAGATTTGTGTCTTTAGAACTGTCTTAATCCTTTGTGGCACAGATTCAACAAGGTACTGGTAATATTCCTCAGAAATTTTGGTTTATATTGACATGAATTAGGCAGTTGCTACAGATTTGTTGGCTGAACATCCATGATGTGAATCTCCTGTTCCACCACATCCCAAAGGTGCTCTATTGGATTGAGTTCTGGTGACTGTGGAGGCCATTTGAGTACAGTGAACTCGTTGTCATGTTCAAGAAACCAGTCTGAAATGATTTGCGCTTTATGGCATGGTGCGTTATCCTGGTGGAAATAGCATCGGAAGATAGGCACACTGTGGTAATAAAGGAATTGACATGGTCAGCAACAATACTCAGGTAGGCTGGGGCATTGACACGATGCTCAACTGGTACTAATGAGCCCAAAGTGTGCCAAGAAAATATCCCTCACACCACTACACCACCAGCAGCAGCCTGAACCATTGATACAAGCCAGAGTGGATACATACCTTCATGTTGTTGACACCAAATTCTGACCCTACTATCCATGTGCCGTATCAGAAATCGAGACACTTCAGACCAGCAATATTCTATTTTTGTGAGCCTCAGTTTCCTGTTCCTAGCTGACAGGAGTGGCACCCGGTGTGGTCTTCTGCTGCTGTAGCCCATCTGCCTCAAGGTTCTATGTGTTGTGTATTCAGAGATGCTCTTCTGCATACCTCAGTTGTAACAAGTGGTTATTTGAGTTACTGTTGCCTTTCTATCAGCTCAAGCCACTCTGGCCATTCTCCTCTGACCTCTGGCATCAAGAAGGTCTTTGCGTCCACAGAACTGCTGCATCCTGGATATTTTCTCTGTTTCGGACCATTCATTTCTGTAAACCCTAGAGATGGTTGTCCGTGAAAATCCCAGTAGATTAGCAGTTTCTGAAATACTCAGACAAGCCCGTCTGGCACCAACAACCATGCCATGCTTAAAGTCACTTAAATCACCTTACTTCCCTCATTCTGATGCTCGGTTTGAACTGCAGCAGATCGTCTTGACCATGTCTACATGTTTAAATGCATTGAATTGCTGCCATGTGATTGGCTGATTAGAAATTAGCATTAACGAGCAGTTACCTAATAAAGTGGCCGGTGAATGTATTATGCACAATAAGCCGGCCGACCGACTTCTCTCATAGACACACATGAGAAGGATGTTGAGATTGACAGAAATAAACACAGCCACCTTTGCTGGATTTACAAAAAATATTACATATGAGAATAAATACACCAGTAACATATTTGAGATTGTCAAAAACGTACACAGTGACCACAAATAGACGTTTTAAAACAAAAAAGCACATGTAGTCTAGAGTGTATATTCTTTGTTTTCAGAAATGTAGCCCAGGACATATATTTCCAATGAGCCTGGGTTGTGAAATTATGTTGGTATCATTGGAACTGGATTAGCTTGATTTAAGTCTTATCAGAACCTTTTCAATGTGTCCGTCATTTCAAGAGACATCATATCAATCAAAGTATACTGTAACACAAGGCTTTCTAGACCTAAGAAATATGATCATATTAGTCCAGTTCTGTCAGCATTGCATTGACTCTCAGTTAAACATTGTATACATTTTATTGACTACGTATAAAGTCCTAAATAGCTTAGCTCCATGGTATTTCTCAAAAGACTGTAATTGGGACTGCATTTGCACTTGTGTTTGTCTGTTTTTCCTTATCCTGAGGTTCACACAATCTTGGATCCTGCCCGTATCCAGATGACTGTCATTGTCATCAATGAGACTGATTACATTGAAAAACAGCTACAGAAATAAAGATGACTTGACAAAGACAGTGCTAGGTTTATTGAATGTATGTGTATATTATCACACATATCAGTAATGTGCAGATCCAATTCACACCAAATATTTATTTTTCTTTATGTATTTACTTACTTTGCAAACTCATGCTTCTGGACTGAAACCCTCACAAAGTTTTATATTTGAGGGCATTCTTTTGTGTTGCAAAATGTTTCTTTTTAGCTGTTTACTGCTAAAGTAATGAGTGTTTTGCTGCAGAGACCACGCAGATGGGCTTTTGGAGAGTATAAAGTGAAGTGGGCTGGAGACTGTATACAGTATTTATCAGGATAGACTGTTGAGGGCAATGGTTCAGACACTGCACTCTATCGCTTCCTTCATCCACCACACACCTTAATACAAAGCTTTGGAGCGGAGTGCAAAGTCCATTTACTGAAGCTAACTAGATGGAGTGAGGCTGTTCAAGCATTCCCATCACTAAACTAGGATCTAAACTGATTTTATCTATATTGCATCACGTTGTGTCTGAAGCAGACTCCAGATGATTGACATAAGATGAGGATGAATAAGGAGACAGATCAGATAAGTGTATGGGCTGTTGTTCTGAGTCAGATTTTTTTATTTCATTTTCAATGATTCTGGTTTGCAAATCAACTGAATTAGTTCTGTTTTTTTGACAATGGCATATTCTGATATAGTCTTATATGGTATAGTTAATTGCACTGTTAAATGCTTGATTCTGATTGGTTGACAAATGTTCTATGCTGTTTAATAATTTACTCAATAAGCTTTTTCAAAGTTTCATAAAGCCAACATCAGGAAAGCAAACAATACTTTTAAAAATAAAGGTGCATTATCGATGTTCTGTGATGAGCCTTTGCCATTTATTGATCTTTTCGTTCCACAAAATGTTTACAGTGGAAAGAAGTTCACTTTACTTTTTTTTTTTTTTCTCAAACTGCTGCATCACTGGCATCTGGTACCTTTATTATTAATAGTAAAAATAAGACACTTAGCAGACACATGAATATAAAAACAACAGAAAATAAAGGATTTTATGGACAAAACGTGCCAAATGTCTTGCAATGAAACAACTGAACAAGGTCTTTATGTGTGTTTATAACCAAAACTGTATTAGAACATATGGGAAAATAAATTGTATACCCAAGGCAGAACATCAACCAAAGTTGTATTATTATTATTATTATTATTATTATTATTATTATTATTATTATTATTACTAGCAATATAGTAGTGGTGGTGGCTTGGTGTTAGTAGAAGTCATTGTTGTTATTTTAACTGAACCTTTATTCATAAATTGCTTGCCTATTATTTTGTTGTTGTTATTTTAAGTGGTTTTGTCATTATTCTTTTCTTTTTACATATTCAGCTTTTTATGTTTCATTTTATTTGGGGTTTGGTTAGTAATTTCTATTCAAATAACAATTTCAATGATTCAGTTTAAGCTCATTTAATTATTTTGTGTACACTTACGCCCACCACCACATCCCAAAGTTGCTCTATTGGATTGAGATCTGGTGAATGTGGAGGCCATTTGAGTACAGTGAACTCATTGTCATGTTCAAGAAACCAGTCTGAGATGATTTGTGCATTATAATATGGACCGTTATTCTGGAAGTAGCCATCAGAAGATGGGTTCACTATGGTCATAAGGGGATGGACATGGTCAGCAACAATACTCAGGTAGGCTGTGGCGTTGACTCAATTGGTACTAATGGGCCCAAACTGTGCCAAGAAAATATCCCCCAAACTATTACACCACCACCACCAGCCTGAACCATTGATAAAAGGCAGAATGAATCCATGCTTTCATGTTGTTGATGCCAAATTCTGACCCTATCATCCGAATGTGGCTGCAGAAATTCAGACTCATCAGAGCAGGCAACGTTTTTCCAATCTTCTATTGTCCAATTTTGATGAGCCTGTGCAAATTGTAGCCTCAGTTTCCTGTTCTTAGCTGACAGGAGTGGCACCCAGTGTGGTCTTCTGCTGCTGTAGCCCATTGGCCTCAAGGTTCTATGTGCTCGAACCAGTCTTGCTATTCTCCTCAGACCTCTCGCATCAACAATGAATTTGTGCCCACAGAACTGCTGCTCACTGGATATTTTGTCTTTTTCTGACCATTCTCTGTAAACCCTAGAGATGGTTGTGCGTGAAAATATCAGTAGATCAGCAGTTTCTGAAATACTCTGACCAGCTCGTCTGGCACCAACAAGCATGCCACGTTCAATGTCACTTAAATTACCATTCTTTTCCCATTCTGATGGTCAGTTTTGAACTGCAGTAGACCGTCTTGACCATGTCCACATGCCTAAATGCATTTAGTCGCTACCATGTGATTGACCGATTAGAAATTTATGTTAACAAGCAATTGGACAGGTGTACCTAATAAAGTGGCTGGTGAGTATATTTTAGTTAGTTGTCCACATTTGTAAATTTCAAAGTGGTTTGTGTTAACAATGTACACTTACCCACTCACTCACTCACTCTCCTTCGAGACTTAAACCAGTGATCTTTTTGCTGTTAGGCGATCCACACTCTAAAACAATTTATGCTATTAATTTGTAAACTGTTTTTTCCCCATTATTATATATTTTTAATACTATGCAAGTCATATTTTATTTCCATTCATCTAGTAATTTACAGATAATTTTAGTGTTGTAGGGCTTAAACTTAGTTCAATTAGTTGTGAGGGAAATATTTAAAATGAAATTGTCAGTTAAAGTGATCAATTATTTATTTATTTATTTATTTTATTTATTTGTTTATTTATTTATGTCTAGCTATCTATTTATTTATTTTATTAATTATTTAATGGACTCCACAGATGTCTGATTTGTAGAGAAATTGCCCTAATCTTTTCAACTGGTACACAAAACAGCATAACAAGTCATAAATGTCTATAACACATAAGACATGAGCTTTCGGTTTTACAAACATATACTTCCGCAATTTTCTAGCAGCTTTCATTTTAATGCCATCTTTTAAACATAATGTACTTTGTTGTCTCATATCGTCTGCTGTGCTAGACTCATTTGGCCTAGCAGAATTCATCACCACCACAAATAAAAATTGTCCATTAAACTATCCCTCTTCTCGCACAACACTTCTCACAGTCACCCTCAGTCTATTCTTTGTGCTTTCCAGGTGTGTGTCATTCCAGAGACAGATTATACACCATATGTACAAGAAAGCATGCATGTGGATAAAGTCTCACACATGTAGCCGCAGGAGGCCCTGGAGACAAGTATATGTCCATCGAGAGCGTCTCTTGTCCCGTCTGGGGTCCGCGTGGCTCTCATGTGTGAAGAATGCAGCATATGGAAGCAGCGGCGTGTAAAAGAAAAAAAAAAGCCTACCGGGCACCTGAGCAAAGATGACACATTGAGTACAACTCTGTTTGCACCATGGAAACATGGGAGTGGATCAAGCGTTCATTATTTTTTTATGGCTACATCAACCCACCCTTGTTCCTACAGACGTCATTCTGTTTCATGCGTGTTCAGAAAGAGAAAACAATGACGGCAAGGCATGTTTTATGATCAAAACAAGGTGAGCTGGTGTAAAGAAATCTTTCAAAAAGACTAGAGTTCCTCCTGTCAAGGTGATTTGTACCTATTTAACTTTGATTTAGGGGATTTTTTAAAGAAATCTGGGCAATGAATTGCTGCTAGACCTACATGCAGAGACTGAGAATTGCATGGTCAGTGAAGATCATACAACAAATGGGAACAGATCACCAAAAAAAAAAATAAAAATAATAATAAGTCAGAGTTGAGTCACCCTCATGTCTTTCATACCTGTGTGACCTTGTATTCCTGAATTCTGCAGACATGAGATGGTCATTCTTTTCAGTGCAGCTATAATGAAAAAGTCTATACAATGATTGCAAAAGTATCACATACTGCGCAGAAATTGTTAGCTATTGTTTTATTACTGAAAAGCTGCTATTGCTCTCCTCAAAGCATTCAAGAGTTCATGATGAAATTACTCAACCCAGGCTCATTCTGATTATGTACCCCTGTATACATTTCTGAAGAGAGCAAAATACGTCCCAGGAGCTACATATTTTTTTTGCAGTTTTTGTTTTCGCGAACCCACCCGCTGTGTACGCTTTTTCAATTATCAAATTTCTCTTGCGAGTGGCATTCATTCCTGCTGTTCTTACGTAAATCCATCAGAGGGCCGCTGTCGATTGACTAATTCATAAACTGACCAACCGACCACCTCCCCTTACCTAAACTTAACCAATAGTGCTTTAACAGGCACTGATTGACCTGCACACCCCCTTCCCTAAACCCAATCGACAATGTTTTAAAAAGCAATCCAGAAAAAGTAAACCCGTCACCTGATTTTTACCACGTTTTCAGATTTTACCACATTCTCACCCTGTTATTTACTTGCTTTTGTTTTTGTCTTACCTACTCCCGGAACCGTTCTTCATCGGTCCTAAAACCCCGTTGTCACGGTTAACTTCACTCCGCATCTCAAGTCCGCCGACGTACATGTTAAGCTCCTGGACAAACTGGTAACAGCGAGAAAGTTGTCCATACAGAAGTAAGCGGTCAGCTGGTAAGCGAGAAAAAAAAACGGCATCATACTGCCCCTTAGTGTTTGTTGAATACGGTGTATAATAACTCAATGACCAATTTAAAAGGTTCAATCTCAGAACTGCTTTAATTCTACATGACATAGACTCAAAAAGAAAACACTCCTTAGAGATTCTGGTCCAGACTGACACCAAAAAATACATAATGGCTGCAGTTTTGTCAGCTGCAAAATCATGAGGTGGATCTCCCATTCCAGAACATCCTAAAAGTGTGCACGATTGGTTTGTTGTTTACAGGAAAACAGTTTGAGTGTATTTAAAGACTAGGGTGAAATTCATTTTGCAAGCTCACATTGATATTCTTAAAGTGCATAATGACCATTTACTTCCATTTTTGGAGTGGCAGTCTATTGCTGCATCCCAATTCGCATACTTAAACTAAACCCTAAATGTATGTACTTTTTTGTAAAGGTTTTGTGTGTGTGTGTGTGTGTGTGTGTGTGTGTGTGTGTGTGTAACAGAAGAATATGCATACTACATACTACTTGTACTTCCTCGTTAACAGATCATTATGTTGCTTAGTTACATCCCCCGTCAATCATCCACATATCATCCACATTTCTTTCATATTTAATTTCCTACCTTACTGGAGAAACAGCAGCAGGATAATCTGCCATTCACGAGTCTTTCATGCAGTGAAATCTCCTCAGGTCTTTGGATAATTATGCATTCAGATGTTATTTTCCAAAACGTCTTCATATAAGTTCACGTTGTTGTTGGAGATGAAATATAAAACAGAAAACACTAATTAAATATTTTCCAGAGAGCTAGATATTGATTGACAGTCATACAAATATCTTTACCGAAGCATCTCTACTTGATGGTTGGTCATGTCCACCATGTTTGTAGTTCATTTACACTTTTCACCCGCGTTTGTAGTTCTAATCAAATTCATGTCCAACACACAATGTATTGTGGGCAATATCAGCAGTTAGAGTATGGACGCTTCTACACTTTGTGTCACGGTTCGTAGGGGGGAAAAAGGGAGCGAGGACTCAAATGCAAAAAACAAGATGATTTATTAATTAAAATAAAACAACAACAACAAAAACCACCCGAGGGGGAAAACACTAAACTATAACACAAACAGAGAAACAAACTTGGTTGGGCTGACAAGACAAGGCTGGAGCACGGGGGAAGTATAGACAACGAACTGGCACAGGACAGCAGACATCAGGAGAATATAAGCAGGAGAAATTACACAAACAGATGAACATAATTAACTAATAATGGGTTAACAACGAGGTTGGGACTAGACGATAGAGCACCTGACACAAAGACACAACACAAGCCAGGTGCTCACATTAAACAAGACTAGAACACGCAGCCAATGAGAGAACTCATTAACTGAGTGTTCTTATGACTGGACAAACACTGAAGCACACAACAAAAGCACGCGACCAATGTAAACACAGAGCCACGTGCTTTGACAGACGCAAGACACGAGCACACGATAAGTGAACACCTTACCGTGCGCTCACATAAATGCAACGCGCATGTTTCATCTCAGCGCCAACCAAAACCGAAACCAACTAGACGGAGACGCTGAGAATGAAACAGCGCGATGCTGACGAAACAAAACACAAACACAAGTACAAGACCGCGCGCGCCCGCATCAAGCAGGAGCGCGCACGGTCCGCGCGCACCTTTGATGACGCGCACCCAGACAATGACAAAACAAGTGCTCGACCCAAGAAAACTCGAGCCGAGCACTAACAGGACAGGACAAGACAGAGCTAGTGTCCGGATTCTGCCACAAAACAAGAATTAACAAGACCAGAGTGGCAGAACCCTGACACTTTGAATTTTTATCAGAAATAGTAACCCATCCAGGAACCTTTGGCATACTCTTTTTCAACATACTATTCAACATGGCATACTCGTTTAGCACATACTAATTCTATTTTTAAATACTATTTAGGATGAATAGTATGCGATTTAGGCTTCCATATGTAGAAGACTTCAAATGGACTTTCCTCCCAAACACGGTCACACACACAGATAAGGTGGAGAAACACTGATTTATTCCCTTAACAAAACAGTGAGGCACAGTCAGTATAGTTTAACACCGGAAACTCTCTCAATCCTCTGCTTCTCCATCTGCGTGCACCACGCGACTGCGCAGGCACACAGATAAAAATGTTTTTTCCTATTTTAAACATTTAAATGCCAATACAAATAAAATCACATAAATTACATAATATAAATAAAATATATAACATTAATAACTTAACTTCTCCAAAGTTTACATATGAGCTTCACATTAACTTGTATTTAATTGTAAATTGCATTAATTTTTGATCACTGATAAAATAAAACCCTTTTTGTTTGCATTAATTGAATTATTAGTTGTAAATCTGCCACGACACAATTAAATAACACCATTACTGTAATTTAAACTGATTTACATATTTGAAAATAACAAGCCAATAACCAAAACAACATACCTTAACAAAACAGTGAGGCACAGTCAGTATAGTTTAACACCGGAAACTCTCTCAATCCTACATGAAAAATACACGTGCAAATGAAAACTCTAAAATCACAATAAACACACCATTTAAAGTAAAATATACTCATCACAACGATACACATTACAACAGAAACCTTAACAGCATTTTAGTGTCAAAATATAATGATTGTGACTGCAAAGGGATAATAATTGTAGGATTAGAGGAGAGCGAAATTACCTCTGCTTCACCATCCTGCGTGCACCACGCGACTGAGCAGGGGCACACAGATGGAAGCTTGAACATTCACCCGGTGTCACACTATTTACAGGCCCACCTACAACAAACATAGGAACTCTTGAAGTGAATAAAACAAAACATTAGATGCAAGTTTGCTGAAGTTAACTAGTACTTGCATATAAAATAAATAAATAAATCTCTCAAATGAATCGGCCACACATAGCAACTGTATATCAATATGCCTAACCCCGCCCACCTTACCATTAGATTGCTATGAGAGAAGGAGGCATAAAAGAAAGCCCCGCCCCTTACTCATATTCCATTTCAGTTGGAAGCACCATCAACATACTGAAATAATAGTCACAGCAACTTCCGGATTATATGAACTTTAGCTTTGGTGATTTGGTGCATTATCTTTCTGGAAGCATCGCTAGACTAGATACTGTGTTCCTAAATTAGAATGGACGTGGACAGCTATAAACAGGTAGGCTGTGGCATTTAAAACAGGCCAAATTGACACTAAGGGCCCCAAAGTGTTGCAAGAAAATCTCCTCCACACCATTTCGCCGCCAATTGCATGAACTGTTGATACAAGGTAGGATGGATCATGCTTTATCTTGTTTACACAAAATTTGATCCTACCGTCCAAATGTCACAGCACAAATCGAGACTCATCACTCCAGGCAACCTTTTTCCTGTCTGCTACAGAACCAGTCGGCTTAACCAGTCTGGTCATTCTCCTCTGACCACTGACATCTGGATATCTCTTCAGTAAACCCTAGACAGGGTTGTGAGGAAAATCCCAGTAGATGAGGAGTTTCTCAAATATTCAGACCAGACGATCGTTGACCACAAGCTGTCACATTTAAAGTCTTCATTTTTATGGTGAGCAATTTGAACTTTAGCAGATTATCTGACCATGTCTACATGCCTAATGCACTGAGTTGCTGTTTATGTATAAGTAAATACTGCGGATGATTATCTGTGAATAGGCCTGTTTGTGCTATGAAATGACAACAAAAGGAAATAAAAAGTAACAATTTATTTTCAGTGTCCTTACAAATAATACTGTAATAACAGACAATTTATTTGGATACAACAATGGTTTTGACTTTGGATACCAAATGATCAACTAGAAGTCAAGTTATTATTTGTTGTTCCTAAACTTGAAGAGCTGGCAAGACTTTTTGTCAGAGTAGAGTAATGCATGTTATTGCCTCTTATCACCAAGTACTTTCCGATTACTTGATTCTGATTGGTCAATCATAACATATCAAAGTGATATTTCCAGACAATAACCTCTGAAACTAATACCACAGGCCAATGGTGGCTCAAAGATTGTTTTGTTGTGGGTGATAAATGCTTAAAACTTTATAGGGGGTACTAAAAATATCAAATTCATAGCTTCAGCTATCAAAACAGCATACAAACTCGGTCACAGCCTGTTTTTATTAAACAGAGGCTTCAAAAAGGGTCTATTTTTACTTTAGTTTAACTTCTAATTCTAACTATCAAGTGATTACACGTTAATACAATTTATTATCGCATAGAAGAGAGAAAGTAGCAATTTTCTCTTTATTATTATTTTTTCATTACTTTTTTAAGCATTTTTTAACAGGGGAGTCACAAAAATGCATTTAATCGTTTCCAGGTAAGCTATTTCTTCACGGTAGCTTCTCACTAGAACCACACAGTTCATCTAACGTTGAGATTAACAGGAAACAAGGTAAGATTCAGTAAATGCATTAGCTGTTCACATCACCTACCTGCCCACTCTTAATGGAGATCAGACGGACCAAGCTGGACGTTCCTCCTGTGAGATGGCAGTTTTTGTTTCCAATCTAAACTTCAGATTGAGACTGTCGTGGTAAAGCCATGGTCATGTGATCGTGGAAAATTCTGTAAAAGAGGTGGGATAAGATCATGTTTCTGATAAAACATGTGATTGCTTCATGTTTTAAATTCTGTACAGAAGGGTCATTTTATTAACTTTTGAACTATTGGTCTTTATACTACCAGTATTTTCTTTTGTTTTGGGACTTGTGAAGCTGCACATTGATGGATTTTCTCTTCAGTGGTTGGACGTTTAGCAGTGAAAATTAAACCACACGGAACTGAACTAAACTGAACATCAACTCTGAAAACTGGACTGACATTGGTTTCGAATTTCATTTTACTAAAAATTAAGATGCTTTGACACAATCTACATTGTAAAATCGCTACATAAATAAGATGAACTGAACTTAATTGAATTGAATTGGTCTCGTGACATAAAATCAGAGTTCACCAAGCTGAACTTTGAAATGCAGCAATGTGTGAAACTTAAGCACAAGCTTGAGTTTCTGGCCTCAGTATTTGCATGTGTACGAAAGGAAGTCAATGGGGCAAAATGTACAGTGTGATCACGACTTAATACTATTTTGTAAGTGTAAACTGTAATCATGCCTAACTGGTCCTTCCCTATAAAGTCAAGTAGGGTTGATATAGTATATTCATATACATATTTATATGCTTATTGGTTGTGCTGTTCTTGACTGTTTGGTCTTGTGAGTAAATAATAACTTCTGCATATAGCCATTTTTTTCAGCAAGCTTTATATTCACTGAAAAAGTTAGCAAATTATTACAGCTCAGATCATTGTTTTGTGTTTAGATTTTAGCTTTTGTGGCATGTAGACATGTAATAAACAGGATAATTTACATCTAGCTGGTTGTTTTAACAGAATCCCTGTTGTCTTTTTTTTTTTTTTTTTGGAGACTTTATTCTGCAAGAACCACCTTGATATAGGCTACAAAACCCATTAAAAAACCCTTTTCTCATAGCACATAATTTTTAATATACAGTATTTCTTCTGTAACATGAAAACCTGTACAGTAACTTGCCAAAAAAAGTACAGAAAAAAGAGCTCAAATAGGAAAATGAGGTAAAATGGAATGACTGCTTTAGAATATGCATTTTTTTTTCCTTTAAAACCATTAGTCAGGTTTAGGTTAACGTTTTACGTAGGTGATATGTTATTTTCAAATGCAAAGCATTAACCTATTAGTGACATTTATTTGATTTCTGAACTGAAATAATGCATATACTGTACATAAACCAACACACAAAAAGTCACATTTACTGTATCTATTTCTGAGAAAACTGAAGACAATTTTTAACACCACTTACTGAACAGTTTACATAGAAACTGCTTTGAAATGTGGAAAAATCTACATATACATATATATTATATATATTATATATATATATATATAATATATATATATATATTATATATATATGCTAAATAAATAATTAAAACCACTACAGGCTATTTTGCACGAACATGCACTGCTTGGTTGATGTGGTACAATGTGTATTCACACTGTAGCAAGAAAACAACAAGACTTTCACTTTCACTGAAGATGAGGGTGTCCATTTATTTATTCTTATTGTTGTTATTGTTATTATTATTATTATTTTATTATTCATTCATTTATTTTATTTTTTGGCTTAGTCCCTTTATTATTCTGGGGTTGGCACAATGGAATGAAACGCAACCTTATCCAGCATATGTTTTACGCAGCGGATGCCCTTCCATTGCAACCCATCCCTGGGAAACAATTTAGCCTTCCCAATTCCCATGTACCACATGTCTTTGGACGTATGGGGGAGACCGAAGCACCCGGAGGAAACCCACGCAGAACATGCAAACTCCACACAGAAATGCTAACTGACCCAGCCGAGGCTCGAACCAGCAACCTTCTTGCTGTGAGGCGAATGTGCTACCCACTGAAAGTACCCACCGTGCGTTATTATTATGAAATGAAAATTCAAAGCCATACATCCACTGACATCGTTTCACGTCCGCACTGTTAGGGTTAATATTCTTTGCACTCTTATCAGCTGAAATATTTACTGACTCAATTTATGCTGTTTTTTATTCACATATGTTTGTTGAATCAGCTCTCTGTGCCTTTGTCCTAAATTACTGGAGTTCAGCAAAAAGGCTACAGTAAATACCAAGGGTTCATTAAAAGTCTACATGCAATATGCTGTGGATTTATGAAGCCTGTGGCCTTTTGGCTTGTGATGATGCAAGTGTGGAAACCACACAGGTTTTATCTTTTTGAGTCCATGAAAAATAATAAGAGGAGGCATTTCACTTGACAGACATATTGCTCAGTGTCAGGGGATATTTGGGTCAAGCCTTCTGGTGTCTGATGAATAGAAAGAGGCCAAGAGGTGGTCAATCCTGTTCAGATATGCCCATCAGTTCAGAACAATTCAGACACCCCCGGGCCACCGGTGCGGAATAGGTTTGATCACAAAAAGCCTGAAGCCATTGTTCAAGCTGTGTGCACGTTTTCTCAGCACTGCTAAGAAGCTGGAAGTGTGTTGGTCTCTTAATAAATATTTTATTCATTTGAGGGCCAAATGTGTGCTGAAATTTAAACCACCGACTACAAGGAGGTTTTTTGGAGTTGTTGTGGAGTCCTTTCGCATTCACAATTATCTCAACTTCACACACCTGTTCATCTTTTGTTGTAGAAGTGCATAATTTAAAATCTTTGCTCATAGATAGTCAGTTCTGCAGACAGGTTGTTTTGAGTCAATCACAAGAATATCATTGCACCAGCTGTTGGTAACACTTTAATTAAAGGTAATGTAGATACACGTTCAATGCACTTATTAATTATAATAAATTATGCATAATTACATGTAACTAAACCTAATCCTAATTCTCTAATTCTAACTATATACAGTAGTAAATATATTTAGGTAATATTAAAGTGTAACTAAAAAAGCTATGAAACGATAAAAGATGACTCTCATGTGGAGGATGAAGTCATATGCATTGCTCAGATATGAATTTTTCATAGACCTCAACAGAGTGTCAAAATATTGATGGTTCTGTGGGTTTTGTCTATCAAATCTCATCTTTATATTATATTTTCTATTGGATTCAAGTCAGGTGATTGTCTGGGCCATTCTACAGCTTGATTTTCTTTCTCTGAAACATTTGAGAGCTTCCTTGGCTGTGTTTTAAATCATTGTCTTGCTGAAATGTCCACCCTGGTTTCATTTTCATCATCCTGTAATGTAGATGTTGGACTGAAGCAGCTAATATTAATTTACAATGACGAAAGGCAGAGAGTTGCTGAATAACTATTGAGAGATTTCAGCTGTTGTCTGTGCTTTCGCTGCCTTTCCACACCTCCCTTTTTTCATGTGTTCAATACTTTTTCCTGTGTCATTCATTTTATTACACATAACTTAATTTGTAAACTATTCTATTTGTTTTCTTTTCATATATGGGTTTAATTGGTTGTTATCAACATTTGGTCAACATCATTCAAGTCAACAGCACCTTTAGAAATATTTTGTTTTTCTGAGACATGCTGAATACTTATTTCCTCCACTGTGTCTAACATTAAATATGTAAATATTTATCGTCACCTTATCGTGGTGGAAGGGTTTGAGTGCCTGCGTGATCCTACAGTAAGTGCTATGTTGTTGGGGGCTAATGTCCCTGGTAGGGTCTCCCAAGGCAAAAAGGTCTTAGGTGACAGGTTAGACTAAATGCAGTTCAAAAACCCCTTATGAGTACAACAACAGCAAGGACTGTGACATCGCCCAGTATGGTGCAGCCTGGGCCCCACGCTGGAGCCAGGCCTGGGGTTTGGGCTCATATGAGAGTGCAATAATCATTTCTTCATCGCTAGAGCTGGAGCTGTGACTTGAACCATCCATGCTTGTCGCCAGTAACTTTAACAACAAGCGTGTTAACTTTCTTCTTCTTCTGTGTTTCAAGTGGGTGTCAGAAGCTTAAAGTTGTGTAGCGCCATCTAACGTCAAGGAGTGATTTTGCATACTCTTCTGCTTGACGCCAGTAAAAATCACTTGGGTTTGAATCCGGAAAAACATCTGACAGTAAACGCAAACGAAAAGCGTCCCGGTGTGTACGAGCCTTTACTGGTGATGTAGAGCTGATCCGCGAATCACAGCACATTATGTACCAATCAGAGCCTCTTGAGGGCGGGCCTTTCAGAGCAACTAGAAAATATGACAGGCTTTTTGATGTTAGCAGAGTAGCAGTATATAATCAAAGTCAGATATTTGAAAAAAAAACTGATTTTCTACAAATGAAGCATGAACACACGTTTCTTTGCATCTTATAAACACAACCAAGCCTTAAAATCACACTCTGGAACACAACTTTAAACCTGTTCAGTTAAATGTTGTAAATAAATTAGATTTTTAATAACGTGAATATGGTCTCTCGACGAGTAGTGGACAATGCACAAAACATCGCGAGCAATTCAGTGCAAAAGCTTGACTTGTGTAGCTATTGGACATTAAACGCTAGTGTGTAATAAATGGGATTGGTTTTGTTTTTACTGTAATACGTTATATATATATTATATATATTATATATATATATATATATATATATAATATATATATATGCATTCTGTTAATACATGCAGAGGATGAAAAAAAAGTGAAGGTCATTTTTTCCCCAATACAGAGAAAGAATAAAGCTCATATATAATATATATATATATATATATATATATATATATATATATATATATATAATATATATATATATAAAAATATATAATTGTACTGCATTCGTTTTTTAAATAATAGGAAATGAACTATGAAATTACTCATGGCAGCTTTATATACTGTAATACTGTTTGAATTTACCTTTGGCCCACAGCCCTCAATCAAGTTTGTTGTTTGGCCCTTTATAAGTAAAAGTTTGGGCGCCCCTGAACAAGTGGCACCATCAACTATTACTCCTAATGGCATATACTGTACTGTCATTAAAGATTTGTGATTTTTGCATCCAGATGGTGCAGTTACGGCATGCACCGACAGGGACTAATGGGGCGATGCTAATCAGCCAAATCTTGACCCCTTGATGGAGGAAGTGTCACTATGAAGTGCTCACAGGAAGTCACTGAATTTTCCACATTATGCTTTTTTCACTCTCTGTATTGGGGAAAAAATGACCTTCACTTTTTTTCATCCTCTGCATATGTATTAATAGAATGCATATTCAAATGAAAGCAATAGCGTGGTCATTATTCTACTGTCGGTTTTCTGACTATTAAAATGCAACGCATCAACTATGACTTCATGTTTAGTTTGTTACAAGCTGCTACACAGCAGACCACTGTTACAATCCTTAATGACAATGTGAAGTAGCTTGTTCAAATAAATTAAAACAGGGTCATGCACAGGAAGGCTGGCTTTCATTATGCCCCTGACATCTCGGTCACTACAAAGACGTTCTTTGTGATTAAAACTCATATGGCGAAGGTAACAAAGCACAAGTGCTATTCATTTCAAATGTGCATTAATCTTAGAATATTGTGCAGATGTCCATGAAACATTAGCGTTCATTATGCAAATGCATATATCACATGTGCTGCGGGGCATGTGCATATATAATGACAGTGATTTAGTGTCTCCACCCACACCAACTATTAAATGATAGTTTAAATGCTTTTTCATTGTTTCAACACTCCTCAGTCAACTTTTTTATGTCAATACAGTTATTGTTGGTACTTTGACAGCCACAAACATCATTGTCATTCCACATTCGGCAGCTGTGCTGTTACACCCAAGGATTTGCAGATATTGTGATCTGTGTAAACAACTCTGTGTAAATTTACATCCAATAATCCAAATCAATGTGAGCTACTGTAAAATCCCTTCTAAAGGAACTGAATCAATGTTAAGCTTCTGCAGAGAAATATATACAAATAAACTAATTCTCATTGACTACTTAATTAGATGAACACTCTCAGAAATAAAGGTACACAAGCTGTCTCTGGGGTGATACCTTTTCAAAAGTACGTAAAGGGTCCATATTGGTACCTCAAACGTATATATTTATATATTAGTACCTAAAAGTTTTAAGAGAAACACCTTTGTACTTTTCAGGTACCAATATGTACCCTTAAGATATTAATATGGACCTTTGAGGTACAAATTTGTACCTTTTGCAAAGCTACACCCCAGTGTGTGTACCTTTATTTCTGAGAGAGCACCTGTTCAACTGCTTGTTAAAGCAAATATCTACTGCAATAAGCCATGGCAGCAACTCAATGCATTTAGGCACATAGAAATGGACTGTATCCAAAAATCACCCCATACCCTCATTCAATATTCCCTACGTAAGTCCACTAATATAGTCTACTTAAAGGAGTGAATAAAAATAATTAGTGAATTCGATTTCTGAGTGTTCTGGAAGGGATGCTGTTTGGTTTGTGCTTTTCTGGTTCATAAATCCTTTCTAGGTCAAACCTTGTGACAGTTATTTAACACAAACCTGCTTATTAGTAATGAAATGAAATATTTTGATTTCTGTTGTGCATACAAATGTTAATTTAGCATCAACCCATCCATTTTCCTTCATCTTAGTCCTTGATTTATCAGGGTTCGCCACAGTGGAATGAACCACCAACTATTCTGGCATATGTTGCAACACAGGCTCATTGTCAATACGTAGCCCTGTATACATTTCTGGAGAGCATGAATTATGTAGCGAGAGGTATGTATAGCTGCATTTCATCTTTAAAATAAATGTTACGGGGTAGTAGGATGCCGCCGACAGCTTCTGTTTTTTTCGTGCTACCAGCTGGCCACTTATCTCTGTGTGAATGGCTTTTCTGCTGTTACCAGTTTGCTCAGTAGCTCGCTGCATATGTCGATGAACTTAAGACGCAGAGAACAGTTGACTGTGATGACGGGGTTTAAGTCCAGCACAGAACGGTTCCTGAAAGCAGGTAAAAAAAAAAAAAAAAAACGAAAGGCAAAAAATAAAATAAACAAGTAAAAAAACAGGGTGAGAATATAGTAAGATCAGAAAACGTGGTAAAAATCTGCCTACCATGAAGGCTTTTCTTTTTCTGCATTGCTTTTAAAAAACACTGTCTGTTGGGTTTAGGGAAGGCGGGGTGGAAGAGTCAATTGTTGGTGCTTTTGAAAACAATATCGGTTGGGTTAGGAAAGGGGGTCAGTGGGGCGATTGGTTGGTCGTCGGTCAGTCAATCAGTCGACAGCGGCCTCTGGTGGAATTTCATGAGAATAGCAGATGCAAATGGCACCCCCGAGGAAAATCTGAGATCTGAAAAAGGGTACACGGCATGCCTCTGGTGGATTCGTGAAAAAACAACAACAAAAAAATAGTACCTTCTGGGATGTATTTCATGATCACGAGAGATGTATACAGGGGTACGTAGCCATAATGAGCATGGGTTGCATATGTTTTGCACAGTGGATGCCCTTCCAGCTGCAACCCTGTGAAAGTTAATTTAACAATGAAATATTAATTTATTTAGAAACCTAAACCTATAGGATTTTGCTGTGGATACCCTCTTGTGGTCAAATACAGAGAATCATTCTGCATGCAAATTCTCATGCTGCGTTCACACCAGACACGGAAGAAGCATCAAGTGAGAGTCATTTACATGTTAAGTCAACGCAAAGACGTGAATAGACATCCTGCGGCATGAGTTGAGCATTTTGAATGATTCACACGCTTAACGCGCATATCGCTCAAGTTGGAAAAACAAAACAAACCCATGAGAGACATAGCAAAAACATTAGGTGTAAAAAGAAAGTCTTAAAAAGAAAGAACGCACCAGAGACCTCAGCAACACAAAAAGACCAGGAGGACCACGGAAAACAACTGGGATGGACAACCAAAGAATTCTTTCCCTGGTGAAGAAAACATTCTTCACAACAGCTGGCCAGATCAAGATCGCTCTCTAGGAGGTAGGTGTATGTGTGTCATAGTCAACAATCAAGAGAAGACAACGCCAGAGTGAATACAGATGGTTCACTACAAGATGTAACCATTGGTCAGCCTCAAAAACAGGAAGGCCAGATTAGAGTTCTAAAAAAGCCTTCACAGTTCTGGAACAACATCCTATGGACAGATGAGATCCAGATAAAACTGTCCCAGAGTGATGGGAAGAGAAGAGTAAGGAGAAGGAAAGGAACTGCTCATGATCCTAAGCACTAAAGCATGGTGGTAGTAGTGCCATGGCGTGGGCATGTATGGCTGTCAAATGGAACTGGTTCTCCTGCATTTATTGATGATGTGACAGCTGACAAAAGAAGAAGGATGAATTCTGAAGTGTTTCAGGCAATATTTTCTGCCCATATTCAGTCAAATGCTTAAACTCATTGGACGGCGCTTCACAGTGCAGATGGAGAATGACCCAAAGCATACTGCAAAAGCAACCAAAGAGTTTGAAGGGAAAGAAGTAGAATCTTATGAAATGGCCAAGTCCATCACCTGACCTGAATCTGATTGAGCATGCATTTGCTGAAGACAAAACTGAAGGAAAAATTCTGCAAGAACAAGCAGGAACTGAAGACAGTTGGTGTAAAGGCCAGGCAGAACACCACCAGGACTGAAACCCAGCATCTGGTGATGTCTATGCATTCCAGATTTTAGGCTGTAATTGACTGCAAAGGATTTACAACCAAGTATTGAAAAGTTAACGTTTATTTATGATTATTATTCTGTTTCTTTGTTTAATTGAAAAGCTACAAAAAGCCAACTAAAATGAAATGCTCAACTAGTGTATTCAGTATTGAGCTTCATTGTGTTATAAATGGATTGTTTATGTTTTTACTATAAAAAGGTGATTAGAAAATCTAAAATTATACTGGATCATCATTTAATATTTTAAAGCAACTTGTACAAGTTATTTTTGAATAATAAGCAACAAATTAGCAAATTTGATGTATATAGTTTGGTATATTTAACTTGAGCCCACAGTCCTCAATCAAGTTTGGTTTTTGGCCCTTTATAAGAAAAGAGAAAAAAAAAAACATTTGCATACTTGATAGATTATAATCTCTGAAAACGTTGTAGGCTATATGCAAATTTGAATGAAAGTCTTAATGAATCAAGCTGCTCATGAAAATAAGGTCCATTCAGTTCAGCTCAAACGCCTTGAGTCTACATTTGTTTACAGTTCTATTGATCATGGCAGCAGTAATTCATCAAGTGATGATCATATATTGAAAAAAAAAAATTAAGCACGGAAAACTTAGACACACACCATAGACAATTTCACTTTCGACATGTTAAAGAAGAGAGCTTGACGATGGATTGAAGCTGTACAGCCCAGTAAAGTACTGTATGTCGGATTCTTAGTTTGCTTTGCATTCCTTACAGCCTTAAGCAACCCACACAGATTGGGCATCATGCAAATTACACCCAGCACAGATCTTGTGGATGTGTTCACATTGTTACCTCGTTTGCATAATTTCTTTAGTGAATCAGTAGGTAAAACAACCCAGACAGCACGTGCACATAAACGGCGCCATCAGTGGGTACGATTCACTCTTATTAAATTCCCTCCTCCGTCTTGCACTTGGAGAAATAAGGACTGCTTTCGCACAGATCATTATTATGTGGGACTCCAGTGGCAAAGGGCCAGCGGTTCTGCGTATGCCCATAATGACTTTATCGGGTTCCTTCATCTGCATACAATCATACGGTGCAGCCAGCCATTAAAAGGTGCAGAGATTAAGACAACCTGCAAGACTGATGAGCAGTCGACATCCGTCTGAACATCCAGGCGGGAAATTATCAGTCAATCGCTGGCGCTGAGAATGTGACGCCGCTGTCTACTTAACAAAGACAACCTCTCAAATGCAGATGAAATCAATGCACTGCCATAATGCTAAGGTGATTTATTACAGGCAATATTTAGGCTATTTTGCATAGCTTGAGCACCATCTGCATGGATGGATGGATATATGGATGGTAGATAGATAGATAGATAGATAGAGATAGATAGATAGTAGATAGATAGATAGATAGATAGATAGATAGATAGATAGATAGATAGATAGATAGATAGATAGATAGATATAGATAGATAGATAGATAGATAGATAGATAGATAGATGGATGTACAATTCACATTGCACACTTAAAAAAATGGATGGATGGATGGATGGATGGATGGAAGGATGGATGGATGGATGGATGGATGGATGGATGGATGGATGGATGGATGGATGGATGATGGATGAACAAATGGATGAATGTCAGCCTCTGAATGTATTACGTAGAAATGCAAGCACAAAAGTTCTCATTATTTTATCTAGAAACAGATGGTACAGAGCCAATTAGTTAATGAATTTACATTATTAGTATTTGGGATTTTGCCGCTGGCCTAGGTGCAATCTCTAACAATGCTTCTTGTGTTTTGCTACTTGGCAAATGATGTTCTTACCAAGCAGGACGTCTGTACATGCATCATAAGCCTGCATCTGGGGGAGGATGATATTCTCCCAGCAGCCTGTTTTCCCAAAGCCTTTATACCTAATTTATTTCATAAAAGGAGAGTTTTTTATGTAAATAAGTTACACAAAAAAAAGATTAGTTGTTTTTTTTTTTTTTGGCAGCAGGTAAATCCAGTGAAATCCTTGTAATTTGTAAAACTATTTGAAGAAGAAAAAAAGGTTCATAATTGAATTTAGAATGGCTTAGTGCCCGTGTTATTATCAATATAAATAAATAAATATGATTTTAATATTTGTGCAATTCACCAGCATCTCGTGGACAGATGAGTTTTAATAATTGCACTCTTAGGAATGACTTTGAGCTGATTGTTATTATTTATGTTATGATCATTTATTATACCTTTCAGAATATTGAATTTTCTGCTCTGAACACAATGTAGCTGTTTTTGTTGCCTGTGACTTTAATGCTAGTGTAACGGGGAGTCTGAGGCTGTGTTAGAATCCATATGCAGAAGTTTATTAATGGGATTAGACAGAGACATCAACGGGTAAACAAGCGGAGAGTCGGCAACATGTAAGCAGTCCAAACCAAACAACAAACACAGGGGCAATTCCAGGACACGTAGTAGTAATTCAGGCAGAGGATCAGTGCAACAATTATCAGTCCAAAACCAATAAAGATACACAGGGGCAAATCCAGAAGATGTGGTGAGAAGGCAGGCAAAAGTTCAAGGCAACAATAAGCAGTCCAAAACAGAGCAAGAGGACAAAAACAGATAACGTACTTGATCAAAGCAGGCAAGGTCATACACAGGCAAGCAGTCATGAAAGTCACTTGGAACAACGCTTGGTAAGGCAGGTAAACCGGCAATACTTCGCAAGGAAGCATGGCCGGAGCTCTTGCTGAAAAACAACACAAACCGGAAGTGACTGCAGAGGGAGCGGAGCTGAGTCAGTAGTCGGGTGAGGGCTCCATCTGCTGGCGTGGCGTTACAGCTAGTTCTCTCCCACATGCCTGTCAGAGTGTGCCTCAATCTCTGCTGCGTCAGATAAACAGCACAGTGACAGACAAGAAAGAAGCAGACCTCACGTAATGTATATGAGACATAGTACAGTAAGAACTTTCCCAATGATTATTTAATGTATTTGTTGTAGAGTTAATTCAAGCCTTTCTGCAATGATGAGTCCCAACACAATGTTTTACAAAGTTCACACACACACACACACACACACAACAGCACAAACATTTAACTTTGCACTATTTTTGACACAGCAAATGTGACAGGATACACGTTAATATCCACTGCTGTATGAATATCTGCAGAGGTGTAAAGAGTACCTGAAAACCATACTTGAGTAAAAGTACAGATACCTGACCGTAAACATTACTCCATTACAAGTTACAAGTCACCAATTCCAATAAGACTTGAGTAAAAGTATTAAAGTATGCGATTTAAAAAAAAACTTAAGTATTTTACTCATACTGAATGTAGACTTAAAGAACACCAAAAAAGGTTTTATTTCTAAATATAGAAATTAAATTGAACACCTTAATGCTTCTAAATGGCAGAACAATATAGATAAAAAAGAACAAAAGTCTCAGTCAATTCAAATGTTAAAAAAAAGACAATTTTCAAAAAAAAAAAAAAGTAGTAAAAAAAATCAGAGCTGATTTCATATGATTCACCTCTCGGTCTCAGAGGGGGCAATACTTTTATTTTGAGTAGTTTTTCAATTGATTAGGATGTTTTCTCTGTATTAAAATTAAACAAAAAGGAGCAGTGTTATTTTTCAACTTAGTAAACTACATATAAATTCAATGAAAAATACATCACAAACTCACAGCTAAATGCACCTGATGCAAACAGTATAATTTCAGTGATACATTTATTCACGTTGCCACCAACAAAATTCAGATAAAACAGTCATGTACATTGTCGCAGTGGTTTTTGCCATATCAGTAACTATTAAATTCAATCAATTCACATTAAATTAACATTAAATAGACCTTACTTCAATGTGTTTTCTCAAATTTGACGATAAATTCTTAAAAGCGCTTATTTTCGTAGTTCATAGCTAACAAAGTAGACACTGCATCCTGTAAGGATTCTGCATATCGGGAAATGAAAACATTTCTTTCAGATAAGCCATGGATGGTCATCAGTGCTGGCACTGCTTGATGTGCCAACTTTGGCTTCATCACTGGCTGCAGCCAAGTCGCTTATTAAACACCTGGTATTAGGCAAGCTGCTAATTCACCTTCACGTAAATAGCATACAGTACCCTCAGCACACTGCAGATGGCGATACCGCCTCGTCTGCCCAACAAATTAGCCGTAGTAGAAAAGATGCCGACTTGTCGCGCACAATCACAATGTAACAAGAAACGGTAAGCGTCCGTTCAAATGTAGTGGAGTAAAGAGTACATATATTCAATCAAAAATGTAGTCAAGTAGAGAGTAAAAGTTGCTTATATTTTTAATACTCAGTACAAGTACAAAGTAGCCAAAATACTTAAGTAACGAAGTCCCTTTACTTAAGTACTTTACACCACTGAATATCTGTTATGTTAATGTACAAAATAAAGCTGATTTAAAGTTCACAAACTGGGATTGAAACGTCTTCTTTTATAATTGTACTGACATGCGGCTGTGGTGATGAAGTAAAGACAGTAAAATTGCTGTAATTCATCACAAACATGCACTGTTTTAAAAATGTTTTGAACTTGTAAAACTCCTTATTGATCCCATTTGATGATGGTTGATGATCACGGAGAGCTGAACAGATCTTTTAATCCCAGTTACTTTGCACACGTATTGTCTTGTTTATATTATTATATGTGTTACTACGGAGACATGTTAATACGCGGCTGTCAATCAATTCAGTGGGCAGGGAAACTGCAATCCTACATCATGTTGCAGTGGGCCTCAAAATGGGAGGTATTTGGATCCTAAAAAGAAACTTATTGTGCTTCTATTACCCCAATATGATTGTAGACACACTATACCTACACACAATTCTGTCCAAACCACTTACAAAAGATGATTTTCATCATAGGTGCCTTATAAAACATTACAATATTTTAACTTCCAATGTACATTACTGTTTTGTTAATGTATTTACTAGCACAAACAAACAAATGCTTTTATATTATTTAATTGTTATAGCTCAGCCTTTACTAATGCATTATTAAATCAAATGCTGTGCTTGCTGTTAACATACACACTGTATTTTCATTACTTGCATGAACAAACATGAATAGACCGTAATAAATGTATTGTTTGTTGTTTATTCATGTTAGTAAATACATTACATATCCTATATTGTAAGGTGGTCAATTGTGGCACGTACATTACATATCCACTCCTGTGTTTCATTTGTTGTGGCTCATCATAACCAATGTATTGCTATGCATTTGCTAATGTGTTATGATTTGTTAGTACTTTGTTAATATGCGGTTGCTAGGATGCTGATTAAAAAAAAAACTCATCTCTGTGTATATTTCCTTATTGGCCCTCGTTTCTGTAGATTCAGTCTATCCTGGATTACCTGTTTTATAATTCATCAGGTGAAAATGGCAAGTCATTTTCTGTGTAGAAATATAATAGCACATTTCTCAACGAGCCACTTGATTTGAGGTATCATTTCATGTCAGCATAAACGGTGCAGGATAAATGACACTGCGGTTTAATACTAAATGTTAGACTATTGTTAAAATTTCTACCTATGAGCATTAGTTATAGTGATTCATGCTTTAGCCACAAGGTCCAAACACCTATTTATCATTTGAGATGACTGGGCCACAATCATGTGTAAAACATCAGGTGTGGATTGAAGCGTCTATGTCACACTTGCATTAAGTGGTTATTTTGACCATGGATTATGATTATTAGAATGATTCAAAGATTATGCAGCAGACTGTATTGGATTGTTCAGCAGTTGCAGTGATTTGCAAGCAAAGAGCAATAAGGATTTTTGTAATCACATTCAAGACCAATTTGTTTGTAATATTACTTATATTAAGTCATGTGAAATCAACAGAAACCACCCATATTACACAAACAACCATCTGGAATCCCTTATAAAAGCATATCAACAACCTAGAACATCTTATCGACTGCCTAGCAACTACCTAGCAACCATCCAGAATACAACTAGCCACTTAGCATGCTTTCACACTTGGTTCAATTGCCTAGTTGGAACCCAAGTTTGATTGTCCCCCCTTGCCACATTCTCGGCTGGTTTATGTTCACACCATCTTTTTTCCATCTGAATAATAATAATTCCTTACATTTATATAGCACTTTCTTGGACACTCAGTGCTTTTACACATTTTGGTGGGAATCTCCTCATCCACCACCAGTGTGCAGGATCCACCTGGATGACGTGACTGCAGCCATATTGCTCCCAAACCGCACACCACACACCAGCTGATTGGTGGAGAGGAGACAGAGTGATGTAGCCAATTATGATATGGGGATGGTTAAGAGGCCATGACGGACAGAGGCCAGTGGGCAAATTTGGCCAGGATGCTGGGGTTAAACCCCTACTTATTTTCAAAGGATGTCCTGGGATTTTTAATGACTACAGAGAGTCAGGACCTCGGTTTAACATCTCATCCGAAAGACAGTGCTCACTGAGCAGTATAGAGTCCCCATCAATATACTGGGGTGTTAGGACCCATACAAACTGCAGGTTGAGCGCCACCTGCTGGCCTCACCAACACCACTTCTGGCAGCAACCGAGCTTTCCCGTGTGGTCTCCCATCCAGGTACTGACCGGGTACAGCCCTGCTTAGCTTCAGTGGGTGACCATGTAAGAGTTGCAGAGAGCTAGCTACTGAACCCTGGCTTGCGTCATTGAGTTACTGTTGTGTGTACAGCTGTTACTAGGTGATGGACAGCAACAAAAGCTAAGGCCCAAAATGGAATGGAAAGATGCACATCACAATCGTTCTGCTTTTACTGAATCTTTTGGTTTTGGTAACATACAGAGAGCCACTATCTGCCGCAAAAAAAAATATATATATATATATGAAACGTTATAAAATGTTATGAAATCTAAAGTTTGTTGTGCAGTTTGCGATTCACTTCCATTAATTTGTTCGATTGCACTAAAAAATCAAAAGTGAACTGGACTGTATCCCAGACCACCTCTTTCAGGTGGACTTGGGTACAGTTCATGGGTGCGCACCCGAGTTCAGAAGACATTGTTCACACTAGATAAACGTACTGTGTATGACATCAAATAAACGCGGGTGTGGAACAAAATTGCTAGTATGAAAGTACCCTTAAATTATTTATATCACCTTTCAAACTGGCTCCGATTTCCCCCACAAGTCCAAAGATGTGTGGTACAGGTGAATTGGGTATGCTAAAATTGACAGTTTTTGGATGTGTCCCAGTTATGGGTTGTGGCTGGAAGGGCATCCGCTGCGTAAAAAAATATGCTGGATAAGTTGGCAGTTCAAAATTAATAAAGGGACTCAGCCGAAAAAGAAAATTTTACTTTCAAACTGTTTATACTTCCAGGCTTTCTACTAGCAACAAAGCTTGTCTAGTCAAACATTAATTGTCAAAAATGTTGATAAACTATTTCAGTCAACATCCAAGTGGGCACATTAAGACTAGGGGTGCTCCAATCAGGATTTTTGCAGCCGATACCGAGTACCGATTTCTTGTCATGGTGATCGGCCAATAAAGAGTACTGATTCTGATGCTTCAACCTTTATAATGCATGAAGCACATTTTCCCTGTAAGTATGATACTTAAGTGGAAATCTCTCCTTACCTAAGAGAATAAATTAAGGATGTTGCACATAATTCCTTAAACATGTCTCTTATAACCATTTAGGTGTGAACATGTCATGCCCAGAAGCAGCTTTACAGAACATAACAGAAAAAAATAGGTAAGAAAAATGACAATTTGGAAACAACATTTTTTGAATCAAGAAAAAGTTTGGAGCGCATATTTGATGCATAAGAAATTAAAATGCAAACTTAGAAATCCATTACTTCTTTACTAAAAGGAAACAGACCTATAAACTACTGTTTATTGCAATAAGTGAACTTGCAATATTGTCAAAAACACAGAACTTTCAGTTCTTATATGTAAAATGGCTAACACAAACACTTGTGATCGGTTCATGAAATCAGCCAGTTTAGCAAGTACCGATCGAGTCATTAAATGTGATTATCGGCCGATACCAATTTCCAGCCGATCGATTGGAGCATCCCTAATTAAGATATTAAAAAAAGCACTTCAAAATTGCTAATAAATTTGATATCCACACATTGATGCCCTTTTGACCATTAAAATAGTGACACAAAAAGTATTTAAATATAAAAATAAATGTTATTCATCTGAATGATTCAATTCCAAATGACTAAGTGACACTGGATTGTGTATCTTTACAATGCATGTAAATTACCTCGATGTCAAAACAACACCAAACTGACTTCTTACATTGGCATAAAAAAACAGACACACAGTCCTGTAATCGATTTTTGCTGTGTTTTTTGACACCAATATTAGATGTCAATTCAATGCAATTTTTATGTGTTTTGACATCAAGATTTTACCATATAGTGACTGAGGAACCAAAGGTAAAACCCTTGTAGTGTCTACCAATGTACAGTAGTCAACATTCAAAGTGAAGTCAGTTGCTCTAACAAGAAGGCTAAAGACCATGGCCCCTAGCGTCTGTCGCTAGAGCACCTTTTTTGGTCAGAGGAGGGAGGTTTACCTGTATAGCACTTCGCTAGCTACACATAGATCTCTAGAAGCTTTGATTTAATGAAAAATGGCACAAAATCAGCAAACTGAAACATGCTCTTCCTCTGCTGCTGCACGTTAGTTGTGTAACCGACAATGTAAGGCATATTGTCTGTCGAATAACAAATGTGCAGCAGCAGCAGGAAGAGCATGTTTCAGGTTGCTGATTGTGTTGATAGCTGAATAAATAGATATTCTGAGTGCCCAGCACTGTTTTTCTTTTTTCTTCTTTATTTCTTTCTCCTCTTTTTCTTCTTTCTTTCTTTCTTTCTTTTCTTTCTTTCTTCTTTCTTTTTTCTTTCTTTCTTTCTTTCTTTCTTTATTTTTACATGCTGTATTAAAATTCTCCCTATGTAGGCATCTGACCTGGAGAATAGACTTTGGCTGCTGTTTGTCAGCTCACCTCTGTCTGATTTCAAATTAAATTGGTTAATTTTTGTCTTCTATCACAGTGATTTTCATCCGGGGTATGTGCTTCAGAGAGTTTAATAATGGGTCATTTAAAAAGATTTGGTTTTGGTTTTGTAGGTCTAACAAAGCAAACATTACAACTGGCAAACGATGAAAGCTTTTCTTGACACATTTGGATTTACTGAAGGTGTGCTGTAGTTGTCCTGATGTGCAAAAACATAAAAGAAAAGAATTACAAAATGGTTTCATTAATTTGATGCACTAAGATTCTTCAACAAACAAATACATCAAAAATATCTGTATAAGTGGACTTCATTGGAAAAAGTTCATTAAAGTATAAAAATGCATATCTAATGGTCAGCAATGCGCTATAAATAAATGCCGTTACTAACGGCGCTACTTTATTCAATGCGAGTAATCAAATGAAGTTACTGTTTCCTCTTACAATGCTGTTGCCGTACTGACAACAATATGCACATTACTATAATTGAGATCATTGAAGCATTTTGTCATGCAAGAAGCATCTCTCTCAGCCATAGGAGTCTCTTCTCTAGGGTGGGTGTGTTCGGGGTTGGGACAGGACACATAACCAACCAGTGATGATGATTAGTGTGTCTGTAAACGAGGTGTAACTGAGAATGTGATGATTGGCTTAGATTAGCTTAGTCAGTTATCTCACCTGTTCGCCAAAAAATGACTAATTATATCCATGGCAATGTCTGACACCAGCGCATACATATTGTATACAGGAGTTTTCAAAAATAAAATGGAGCATAAAAGGAGCGGGTGGCTTTTAAAATGAATGACGGTGAATGAAAGTCAAACTTGTTGAGCCATCTGACAAACAAGTGCCTTTCTGAATCAAATCAGCAGGATGCCCTTCTGGATCTTTCACTAACTTTGAAGACATAATTGATTACGTTTACATGGACATCAGTAATGTAGTTATTTGCCTTAACAGACAATAATATAATTAAGGTGTTTACGTGAAGTGCTTTCATGCAAGAGTTTCCTGTAATTTTGGGTGACTTTAACTGCCGTTCGGCAGAATCACCTTCACTCATGAACATTTCATTCATGCCCCCATGACAGACTGGGGTATTAGATGCAAATAGGGAGTAAAGACTGGAGTGAGAGTGTTATGGAATTTAATAACGCACGCCAAATGGCAAGAAAAAACTTCTGCATTTTGCGATGTGTGTGTGTGTGTGTGCGTGTGCCTGTGTGTGTGTGTGTGTGTGTGCGTGTGTCTGCGTGCGTGCGCTATGCGGTCCTTTACTGACAGCCGCGGGTGTGGATCTTGTCATAAAATATGGCAAAAAGTCCTACATGACGGTAATAGTTTGATTGCGGTGTTTACTTCAATAATGCCACTAATAGGCTTATATTCACACTCCACGTCTTGATTCCATTTCTGTTTAGTTCAGTTATGACTTTATCATAAAAATCGCTGTTTACATGGTGACTCTTGATCAGAGTATTGTCTTGATCATATTATAATCATATTAAAGTATTGTTGCCCATGTAAACATACTCAATGTTAGACTTAACCACATTGTCAGGGCTCTGTGAACTTGGATTTGTGAAGCAGCATTTTCTGTATGTATGTACATCAAAAGGAAGTAGGCTATGGCTCATTCTTATTGACAGTGGAAGATGATTTACGGTTAGTATGTCAGGAATCCATGTTGTCCTCACAGAAACAGGCTCAGCCATCACACTGAATTAGGTAAACTGTATATAATTATGTTTCAATGTAATTAATGATATGTAATATGTGAATGATGTTTGCGCATGTGTTATAATTTTGGCTTGAGGGGGGGTTGAGAGGGGACGCGAGTGAAATTTGCCAAACTTGGGGGGACGTGTGTCCTAAAAGTTTGAAAACCCCTGCTGTAATAGACGTGCCAGGCACAAAAACTTGACAGGCGTAACAACAGTAACTAAGGAGGGCGGGGCTTAGTGAAGGGTCAATTATGTAACCCAGTTACTAACTCAACTGTCACTATGGTTACAACTAATTTTTGAGGGAAACACATTTAATCAGAGCTGTGATCAAAACTCATTGGAACTACCTGTGCATTAAAACACTTCACTTTACACCTGCCAGCCAATCAGAATCAAGAATTTCAACAGACTATGGAAAAATTTTATAATTTCTAATAATGCAAGCTGGTGGCCCCCCCTGCTATACAGGTTGAAAATCACTGTTCTCAAGCAGCGGTTCTCAATCCTGGTCCCTTCTGAATGTGTCTTACCTAGCGAAACAAAGATATCGAAATGTGTTCATTAAGCCTGGCTCACACTGTGCAATTGTGGTTTGACATGCTCACAAAAAGCTGATTAATGATCGTTGCAATCACATTTTTCCACCAATAGAATATTCTAAGAGCCTAATGGAGCACCAAACCAGATGATGCAATTAGGTCAACATCGTCAAACAGTCATGGAGAAATGTTGACAGTTTTTTTTTTCTGCTTTTATCAGGCCATGTTATGAGCACAAATGAAGAGCTCCTATTTTGCCCCTTTTTACAATATAAAAATGTATTATGTAAAAGTCTGTGAAGTTTCAGCTCAAAATATCCATCAGATCATTCATTATAACTTGCTAAAAATCTAAATTTTGGTGTCTGAGGAAATTTTAGCTGTGCCTGTGCCTTTAAATGCAAATGAGCTAATCCCCCTTATTCACTGTTCAGGCTTGTTTCTACTGAAGGACACCCAGCATCAATCAGATAAACACAGCAAAATGTTGAACAGCAACTCAGACATAATGAAGCAAATATCACAAATCTCACAGTAAGAACCAGGAAGTTTCCAAATAGTTATTTGATATACTGGAGTTTATTCAGTCTTTCTGCAACCATGAATGAGCCACACAAAAATGCCATTACACAGTTCGCTGTGTAATAATAGAGGTGCGCGTGTAGTCAGCGGAGGTGCGCGATGCGGCGCCAGGTGAAAGTATAATTCCAGCTTTACCCTAACCCCAACCCAAAGCCCAACCTAAGAGTCTACTTATAATCTAATGAAAATTAGTTGGCATGTAGATGCAATGTAACTTAAATTCAACAAACGGACCATCAAAGTAAAGTGTGACCTAGTTTTGCATTAAATGGGTTCATTTTGACCTGCAGCAGGTAGTTCATTGCTGTTTCTAAAGCATCTTGCGCTGTGTCTGTTAGATCAGCAGATCGCATTCGCAACCTGAAACCTTCGGCCTACCTGAATTTATAAATTGGAAAAGGACAAATAATGCATTGGACAACACACTGATTTCTTCCCTTTGTGCTGCTGTTTCGAAAGTGTCTGCAGATAACGGAGTTCTCTCATCCCTCCGACTGAGTGTATTCCTCCAAGCGGGATACTTTCAGTGCTGCGAATAGTTTGTAAAGCCTGGCCTATGTGGTCAACGTAGTTAATTAAATTAATAAAAGTGAAATTGACAGTCACAATATGGATCATCATTAACAGAAAATTATAAAGCCTAATATAAACTACTCTGAAATTGTGATTTCACTTTAATTTTATTTATATTATTATTTTATTTATTTAAAATAAATATTTATTTATTTACCTATTACAGATTTCAAAGAAAAATCATAATATTAAAATAGGAAACATAATCTGGACCACGATCAATGTCATAACGAATGCTTAAATAATGTAGCCTATTTACAGCAAGCATCATGTTTTTAGTTAGATTGTGCCATCTGTCATATGCAGTAGGCCTATATGTCTGTTATTTTTTTTACTAAAGAAGATATACAAGATATACACCAGAACTATAGAAACTGTATTATGCTTAAAAAAAAAAAAATAGCACAGTATCGGGATTGGATCTGTATCGTCAATACTTCGAGTTTTTGTATCGGGATCTAATCGGTTCCAAAAAAATGGTATCGGTGCATCCCTAAATCTTATACAAAAAAAATTTATACAAAAAATTTTAGAATTTCTGAAAGTTGATTTAGCATTAAAGGACCTCTTCAACTCTACAGATTGCTTATGTTTGCCATTGGTATCATTTCAGAATGTGGGTTCCTGAACGTGTTGCTGATGAATGATGGCAAACTCTGGATAAGTGTACTTGCATGTGTCTGTTTTTGATAGTCTTGATTGTTGTACAGTCTTATGAGACATTATGACATTTCAGAAATGAATCTGAGATCTTGCAGTGAGATGTGAGGATCATGTTTGTATAGTCTGACAAGCCAAGTAAAGGACTATTAAGCTCAGCTTTAGAGTAGCTAGGACACCTGACCAATAAGAAACCACATCTGGATGCATTTTAAAACAGGATGTCATGTTGTGTACTCAACTTTGAAAGATGAATCTTTAAACACACTGATTTCTAGAGACTAAGAAAATGAATTATTGTTGCGCCATGATTACAGAACAATTTCTGAAGATGTCAGTAATGAAATTGCAGCAATTTTAAAAGAACAATGTCAGAATGTACAAACGCTACATTTCAATTTACCAGACGTGAGTCACACATCAAAACAATTATACAAAAGAACTCATGATTTAGAAAATGAATAAATAAATAAATCAAGGATGTTAAGAGCGAAGAATTAACTGCATCAAAATAATAAATAAACCCACTGCAGTTTACCACTCAATGCTTCAAAAGTTCAAAAAGGTTTCCAAAAAAAAAAAAAACGGTCAATTTGATATAAGTCTCATTCATGTGTCATTTTCACTGAATTTTAACCATGACTTCTGGGGCTAATAAAGTTTCATAGCTGTGGGTGGACAGAATCTTCATCTAAGATTAATACTTCGATTCTTTATATTCTCTACATTCATACAGCAATTGACATCAGCACATACGCAGACTTATGAAATGTCTGAAGGTAAATAAGTTGTGCCTGTCATCATGACGTTGGCTGTTTTTAAAGCGGTGTTACTTAAGACGTTAAAATGCATTACGCAACCAGACTACACACACACAAAAAAAGGAAAGAAAGCACAGTAGGCTGCTGCTTCTGATTGTTGAGGCTTAAAATGAAACACGTTTTAGATACAATCAGCCATACTCAAAGAATAAGCGAGATATATTTTATTTGTGTCGAAAGGTATTTCTTGTGAGCTGTATAAATATCATCAAAATACATTTTAATGGATTCCTGAAATGAATGATTCAGAAGTCGTGTGAAGGATCATACATCTTTCATTACTAATTAATTTGATATCTAAATAATAGCTCATGGCGGAAACCCTTGTCAATCTTGGAAGCCGACTCATTGGTTTGGGTTCACATATTTCACATAAATCCCATTTGTACTTTGATTATATGTCACCATAAAGTAAGATTGCTGTATCATGACAGACCAGCAATTGATTGCTGCCATAATGGTTAAATTAAGAAAAGGACCTTCTAACCTCACCACACACACAAAAAAAGATCATCTTATTACTGGCACTTTAAAATTCAATGGACATTTACGCTCTTTTGAGAGGGTCATAAGGTGAATGTGACTGTGAATATGAAGCATTCTGAATGATAATTTTATGAGTGAAATATGGACTTGAATAAATGAAGACGATAAGCGTGTGTGCTTTTTTATGCATAACCAGGAGGAGTACTCAGAGTAAGTAAATTTTCCCTGCAGAAAATCATTAAGATTACCCTCAAAGAGCATAACATGAATCACCAAACAGAATGAAATGTATTTATTGAGATATGTAGTGGCGATCAAAATTGAAAAACGATTTATAAGCACTCAATATTGTAAGAAATATTGCAAACTTCATTGCTGAATTTTTGAAGAAAATTTATTGAGGCTATACTATGCCAGTAGAACTTTCTTTTTCTTTTTTATTTAACAAATATGATAGAATTTAGAGGACAAGAATGATTGGACAAAAAAGAAAGATTACAACTAAAGGCTTTAAAGGTTATAGCAGTCATAAATTAGCATTAAGTGCTTTGAATGGCTTCAGCATTCAAACCAGCCTTCAACCCAGCCACAGGACATCATTATGATTGGCCAGATCACCTGTCAATCAAACTGCAGATGACGGGTGATTGTAGCTGCAGTTTAAACTAATGGCCACTAAGAAAAAAAATTAACTTTTACTCTTGTTACGCTTGAAATTTGTTTTCCAAAATGTTATCTCCACTCCACTTCATGTCAATTCCTTGACATTTCTTTGGCATGCCTCATAAAATGGGCATGTAAAGACCCTAGTATACTTCAAATGTAATCAAAGAACAAACTGAATTGACATAATTTCAAATGAAAGCTGTCCAAAACGAAACTTTTTGAGGGAGATCATTTTGGCTAATAAATGTTCAACCTTTATATGCTCCCTCTGAGCCAAATAATGAGAAAGAACCAAATTTCCTACCACAGCTATGCTGATGACACTCCGATCTACATTGCCTTACTGCCTAATGACTACAGCCCCATTGACACCCACTGCCAATGCATTGATGAAATCAACAGTTGAATGTGCCAAAACTTTCTTCAGTTAAACAAAGAGAAAACTGATGTCATTGTGTTTGGGAACAGAGATGAGGTTCTCAAGGTGAATGCGTACCCTGGCTCTAAGGGTCACACAACAAAAATATGGTCAAAATCTTGGTGTGACTCCGGAGTCAGATCTGAGTTTCAATAGTCATGTCAAAGCAGTTAGTAAATCAGCATACTATCATCTCAAAAACATTGAAAGAATTAGATGCCTTGTTTCCAGTGAGGACTTAGAGAAACTTGTTCATGCTTTTATCAGCAGCAGAGTGGATTACTGTAATGGCCTCCCCACGGGCCTTCCCAAAAAGACGGAAAGTTGCAGCTCATCCAGAACACTGCTGCCAGGATTCTGACCAGAACCAGAAACTCAGAGCACATGACAACTGTCGTCAGGTCTTTACGCTGGCTCCCAGTTACATTCAGAATAGACTTTGAAGTATTATTACTGGTCTATAAAACACTAAATGGCCCAGGACTTCAATACATTGCAGATATGCTGACTGAATACAAACCTAATAGATCACTCAGATCTTTAGGATCACATAAACTAGAAATTCCAAGAGTTCAGTCAAAGCATGGTGAATCAGCTTTCAGTTACTACGACTCTCGCTGCTGGAATCAGCTTCCAGAAATGATCAGATGTGCTCCAACGTTAGGTACATTCAAATCAAGACTGAAAACACATCTGTCTAGCTTTCTTTTCTTTTTTTTATCCTTTTATAACCTGTATTAACAGATTTTAATATTTTTTTATATTATTTGTTTTTATTTTCTTATACTTGTCTCTTTTATTCATGTTTATGTAAAGCACTTTGAATTGCCACTGTGTATGAAATGTGCTATATAAATAAACTTGCCTTGCCTAATGAACAATTTTGAGCAACCATTGATCCATGACAATTGCGCAATCGATGGGTGTGTTCTGGAACCCCGCCTTCTTTGACATGCGATTGATTCGTATCACATATTCACGGAGGTCAGACAACCTTCAACGCAACAACAACAAATTAGCAACATGAATAAACTGAAGGGTCGAGTAGCAGAGTTGGTACTGATGTATCCGCACCTGTATGATTACTCACAAAGAGATTTTAAAGGCTCGGAGTAGGTCATACACCAGATGAGAAGCTCACCTCGTATTTTTAACAACACGTATTATGGCAAGCCGTTTTGACTTTTATTCATTCTCGGGATATGTATTTTTGATATCAACAATTTAATTCTTGATATCAACAATAAAAATTCTTCGAATCAGCAATTACATTTATGATATCAACAACTGAATTTTTACTAGTTAAATGTGACCATAGGCTGCCATTCAAATTTAATTGTTGATATCAAGAATTGATTTATTACTAGTTAAAATAAAATTATTGATATCAATAAATTAATTGTTGATATGAAAAATGTAATTGTTGATATCAATAATTTAACTGTTGATATCAGGAATTAAATTGTTGATATCAAGAAGTAATTTTCAACTAGTAAAGATGTTAATTTTTGATATCAACAATTAGTTTGTCACTAGTGACAATGTTAATTTTTGATATCATGAATGTAATTGTTACTAGTGAAATTAGTAATTTTAGATATCATAAATAACTTCCCTAACTGTTGATATCAGAAATACATTTTTAGATATCAGAAATAACAAATGTAACATGTTGAAATATAATTGCAGATATCAAGAGTTAACATTTCAACCAGTGAAATTAAGTTCTTGATATCAGGAATTGACATTTTTACTAGTAACAATTCAATTGTTGATATCAAGAATAGACATTTGCACTAGTATCCATATGACAACTGATATCAAAAATAAATGCTTTTACAAGAAAGAATTGTATTTCTGATATGTAAAATTGAATTTTTAACTAGAAATCAATTCTTGATATCAACAATTAAATTTGAATGGCAGTCTATGGTGACATGAAAATACAATTACAGATATCAAGAACTCTAAGTCTTACTAGTTGAAATTAATTTCCTGATATCAAGAATGAACATTTTAACTAGTGAAACTGAATTGTTGATATCAAGGATTAACATTGTTACTAGTGGAAATGCAATTGCTGATATCAACAATTCACATTCTGGATATTAACAATTAAGATGTTGATATCAAGGATCCAAATTCTTGATATCAACATCTTAATTGTTAATATCCACCAATTTAATTCTTGACATGAACAATTCATATCCGGTTAAGCAATAAAAGTAAAAACTTGCTTGCCAGAAGGCTTGCCAGAATAGCCGTTTTGTCTTTTATTGATAACAGGATATAAATTCTTGATGTCAAGAATTAAATTGTTGATATCAAAAATCCGAATTCTTGATATCAACAATTGTATTTCTGTGAATGGTGACATCATTGCTGATATCAAGAATTAACATTGTTACTAGTTGAAATGTAATATTGATTTCAACAATTACCTTTTTTGATATCAAGAACTGAAATGTTGATATCAAGAATATTGATTGTTGATATCAAGAATTAAATTGTTGAAGAATACATATCCTGAGAATGAATAAAAGTCAAAACGGCTTGCCATAGTGGGAATGTCCGGAGGTGCAAATACTTTGGGATCATGTGCAAAACATTTTATTTAAAGTTAAGACAATGTGTTTCCCAAAAGATCCTGTATTGTTAATGTTGAATGTTAACTCTCAATTTCCCTTAAATGCAAAGTTCTGTAAATTTTGTTAGCTTCTTTAACTGCTTCAAAGAAAATGTGGTAGAGAGGTGGAAACCCCCCTCATGATCTCTCTGGTAAGCACTTGTTACACTCACTATTAGAAATACTGTACCTAGAACTGTCATTAGCATGAATCAACCATGCTAATCTGGACACTTTGATGGTGTGGAAAATCTATACATGCGACATACCTGAGAGGAAGCTTAACCATAATCTACGAAATGCTACAAAAGTCAAATTTACTGTAATTTAACTAATTGATTGGTTGGTCTAAAACAGTGTTTCTCAACCATGATACTGGAGCCCACTAACACTGCATGTTTTGGATGTCTCCTTTGTCTGTCACACCCATTACAGTTCTTTAAGTCTCTGCTAATGAGCTGATGATCTGAATCAGGTGTGTTCGGTTAACGAGACATGAAAAATATGCAGAGCTGGTGGTCCTCCAGGAACGTGGTTGAAAAACACTGGTCTAAACTACAGTTATCCCGTGATTTCCGATGTGCTTGTGACATGGGGATCCCTGAGGAATATTTCCAGTAGCTTGTTAAATCTATGCCACAAATGATTAGGGTAGTTCTGAAGGCAACCCAGTACTAGTAAAGTGTACCTAATAAAATGTGAGTGTATATGGGGTAGTACATAGTTGTTAAAAGTACTTTTCTGTCTGATTGTAAAAAGAAGCCCACCTCATCATGCCACATTTTGGGGGTAGTGGAAGGTTCAAATTCATACAGTATCATCACTCAGCCTTTTTGAACTTCTTTTTGGTCTCAAACAAAGGACAAAAACAATTTTTTTGAAGTATATCAGGACCTGAACTGACAACAAACCTCATTCTGGCTGGCTTTTGTTCAAAATTATGTAATTTCAGTTTATTGTTCAATGCTGTTTGAAGTATAACGAGACCTTAAAGGTTTAACCAAGATCCTTTGGAACAGGCTTTTGACAAGCTGACTGCAGTGAATATAAAAGAAATGAGCTTAAATGAAATGCATTAAGTCTTATTTAGTTCCCCCTTCACTCACTCTCACATACGTGCAACACATCACAGACATAGTAGTGTGCATTTGAAAATTAAAAGACATGCAGGAGAAGCCATTTTAAGCTTTGATTCTGGGTTCGTACATGAGTTCATTTAATTTCAACCATTAAACATGAAATCCTCACTTTGAACCATGTGCTGCTTTGAGATTAGAGCCATGCTTTTGTATTTTATGAGCAAGAGGCTTCCAGAAACTATGCTTTAAACTTTCACCTCTGATTATGTTCAATGGCCATCCTCTAACCATTCTGAAAATTGAATTTGTGACACAACCTTGTTAACACACACGGTTCACAAACAGACAAAACTAAGAGGCTCTGCGGCTCCTTGAAAAATGATCAAATTGGCTTATAAACCATTTAATGTCAAAATAAAAACGTGCTGTAACTTCGGTTGCTTCTCCTTTCCATCGCACAATTCGCTGAACCGCTCATCTGTGTAAAAGAAAAAAAATCTACTGAGGAAATGTAAGATTGCCTCTCAGTAAATCTTGTCATCTCTCGTTCTTTGGCAGATCTATAATGTTCCCCCTGATTTGGTGCAGCATCAATCCCAATTAAGGAGAGGCTGAGGAACACAGTGTGGCGTGTAAACCGTATACATCAGCGGGAGCGTCTTCGGTTACGGGATCCTTCAGATGCATTAAGCTTTCACTTTTGTTCTCGAGAGTGTCCCACATAATGGATTCAGACTGTTGGAACTGTCAATATTTACTCGGTCGTAATGAATTAAATGTTTGTTTGGGATGTAATGCAGTTTCTTACAGATGCTAATTGGTGGTAATGTACAATCCTTTAGTCTGCTGTAAACTGAGAGGCTTGCTTTACCATTTCGGCTGTTTGTAGTGTTTGTGTTCATTTAAAACTTGGAGGCAAAGATTTGTGATTTTAGTGTCATCTGAAGTACAATCAGGCCAGTTTCGTTCTTTAAATAATCAACACCCAGATTAAAAAAATACCACCGTGTTTATAGTAAATACTATAGAGTTTTTGAACCATGTTTAAACCATAGGTGCTGTGAGATTTAGAAATATTAAATGACTAAATACTGTAGTTATCTACATCTACAGTATTTTATACTACAATGCACCACATTTTACTGTTGTAAAAACTAAAGTTTACTTAAGTATTTAATACAGTTTATTAGTTCACTGAAGTTAATTCTACAGTTTGCTGTGGAATTCATTAACAAAAAGCATTGTAAATACTATACTACAGTATATTTAGTATAATACACTTTATTATAATATGGTTTATTATAAATTACTGCAGTATTTTTTCTTGTTTTCAAATATTTATTGTAATAGGTACATGGGAAAATATAATTTTGCAAAAGAAATATGGCTAATTTCTTATTACTAATTTCATTCATTCATTTTTCCTCAGCTTAGTCCCTTTATTCATCAGGGGTCACCACAGAAGAATGAACAGCCAACTTATCCAGCATATGTTTTACACAGTGGATGCCCTTCCAGCTGCAACCCAGTACTGGGAAACACACATACACTCTTACATGCACAAACATACACTACGGCCAATTTAGTTTATTCAATTCACCTATAGCACATGTATTTGGGCTGAGAAAACTCACCCCGCATGGGGAGGACATGCAAACTCCACACAGAAATGCCAACTGACCCAGCTAGGAGTCGAACAAGCGACCTTCTTGCTGTGAGGCGACAGACTTCTAACCACTGATCCACCGTTTCACCCCTTGTTACTATTTTAAATTACAAATTACAGTTTGTTTGTCCATCTTCAATCTAAATTTGGGTTGAAAACCCTCATCATTTTTAGAGAGTAAATAAAAAACCTAATAGGTACAAAATGGTAGCAACAATTTAGGTATTAAGGACTGAACTTTAAAGGAGCTGCATTTTGAATTCAAAAACTTTCCTCTAACTGCTTGGTTTCACGACCACATATAAATACATCCTCACATAAAATATGGCCATGATATGGCCAATTACTAAACATTTCCTTATTGCTCATGGTTACCTATTAGCATCTGCTGTGCATTTTTACAAATGCTTTCAGTATTTTCTTTTAAAACTTATCAAGGATATCAACATTTTATGTGAAGGTTTTTTTTTTAACTAATTTCGGGAGTAGCACACACAGATAGTAAACGTAACAAATTCTCTATCAGCAATCACACTAATCACCAAAAAGCTTATTCTACCCCAGTCATCTCATCAACGTTGTATCCCTCCTCCACCCCAATTCCACAACTTTAACCAGATCCATACCAACATGAGGAGGAGGAGCTTTCTGGGATCAGGCTAGATGCTGAGCTTGTATTCATCTCTGTATCTCTTGACGGAAAGAATCCCCTGGGCTTAGATGTCTTTCTGGCCTCTGAGCCCTCTCTCTAGACATTACGCCAAAAATACTTAAATTGGTCTGTTTTCTCTGTGTTGGTTTAAACCATAGACTGTAAAAGATATGGACGTAGTATCTGTTACGCCACCCATAGGTTTCTGAAGAACGCAAAAGAAGCTACAAGTAGGCGTGGCCAACTGTCACTGTTTTGTTCACGTGTCACCGCACCAATCGGGGGTTACCAAACAAGGGCAAAGAGGCAGAGTGTGAGCGGAGCGACGCCAGCTAGCATTTTGCTTACACAGACTTTTCTTTGGGAGTATTTCTTAATACTTAATTACCTGTGACTTGTTTGTGTTCTGACCACATGTGCTTGGTTGTACACTATATCAATAAAGTGTTTAGACTTTTAAAAACAGTGTTGTAATACATTGAGCCACTAAGCATTGTTTTTATGATGTTTTTCTACAGGAGGAAAGCACAAATTATTTCCAAACACTTAAAATATAGTCTGTGCTAGTAAATGCAAGGCTATTGATGAAATCCAGGCATAACACTGTATGACAACGTTTCAGATGACTGTTCCAGAGCCTACAGCTAATCAATCTATCACATTCTGGAGTGCATTACAGGTCTAAAGAACATTATAAATGATAAATGATCTTAAATAAAACAGAGATGGTATAAGTATATAATTTCACTCACCTGGGAAATGAAGGCCACGTGAATGGTTTGTGAGCACAATTAACTGCACAGCTACCATATCATCTGATAATTGTAAGAAATATTTCCAAAAAGCAACTGAATGTGTAAAGCCACATAAAACAAAACAGAAATACGATATTGTTATGAAGCGGACAGGAGACAGAGGTAAGGAAACGTTAGGGTGTTTATTGAATGACAACAAGGAGCACATGAAGGATAGCCAGGAGGATCAGGAATGATGTTGGGGTCTTCTCCTCCGTGGCTGGGTAACAGGAATACACGAGGATGGACAGCACACACCAGATACAGCTGACAGAGGATGACACAGACTTGGAAGGACTGGAAGACAGGACGATACGGGAGGACCAGGAAGACTAGGGAGGAATACAAAGAGAACAGGTAAGTAAATCGTTTGTTTAGCTGAGGATGACTACGCTGAGTGGTTGCTCAGTTGTCCGCTTTCGTCGAGACGAGCCCGGACAATGAGCGACTGGAGTGCTGTGCTTTTATCTGGTGCTCGTGAATGTGATGCAGCTGTGTGCTCATTAGAAGTCAGGTGATGGTGATCTTCGTGAGTGGGGATCGTGAGAGCCTGACCAATCCGTGACAGTACCCCCCTCCCCAGGGCCCGCTCCTGAGGGCCGACACCTCCGACGCCGTGGTGGTCTCCCTCTGCCTCTAGGCGCTGGGAACTCAGGGTGGCTCTCATGAAACTCCACCATGAGACTAGGATCGAGAATATCAGCTCTGGGAACCCATGTCCTTTCTTCGGGGCCGTACCCTTCCCAGTCCACCAGGTACTCCAACTGGCCACCACGACGTCGGGAACGCAAGATCTCCTTCACTGCGTAGACGGCTCCTTCTTCTAGGAGCAGTGGAGGAGGGGGTTCCTCTTCGTGGTCAGGCTCTGTGGAGGGAAGAACAGGATCGTGATAGGGTTTCAGGAGTGATACGTGGAATGTAGGGTGAATACGGTAGTGAGAGGGTAATTGTAGTTTGTAGGTGACGGGGTTAACCTGTTCCACGATGGTGAAGGGACCAACAAATCGGGGACTTAACTTGCGAGAGGGCAGTCGCATGCGTATGTCCCGGGTGGATAGCCACACCTTTTGTCCGGGTGTGTATCTGGGTTCTTCAGACCTTCTCCTATCGGCGGTTACCTTGCTTCGACGGACTGCCCTCTGCAGATGTTGATGAGCCTCGTCCCAGACTCTCTCGCTCTCCCGGAACCAGTGATCCACTGCGGGGACATCAGATGGTTCGCCATCCCAGGGAAAGAGCGGTGGTTGGAAGCCCAGGACGCACTGGAATGGCGTGAGTCCGGTGGAGGGTTGCCGCAGTGAATTTTGGGCATATTCTGCCCAGCCCAAATACTGGCTCCAGGAGTTCTGGTGACCACTGCAGAAGGTCCTCAGGAACCGTCCCACCTCCTGAATCTTCCTCTCTGTCTGCCCGTTGGTTTGGGGATGATATCCAGAAGAGAGGCTGACGGCCACACCTAGGAGCTTGAAGAAGGCTTTCCATAGACGTGAGATGAACTGTGGACCTCTGTCCGACACAATATCTTCTGGAATACCAAATGACCTGAAGACTTGATTAAAGATATTGTCGGCAGTTTCAAAGGCTGTGGGAAGACCTTTCAGAGGGATTAGTTTGACAAACTTTGAGAATCTATCTACTATGACTAGAATACAGGTATTACCTTCTGACGAAGGGAGGTCAGTGATAAAGTCCACTCCTAGGTGTGACCAGGGACGGTTCGGAATCGGCAAGGGATGGAGCTTTCCAGCGGGTAGATGACGTGGGCTCTTGGATTGGGCACAGTCCTTACAGCCCTGAACATATTGCCTCACATCCCTTGCCATGTTTGGCCACCAGAATCGTTGGGATACTAGCGAGAGAGTATTGTTGATCCCTGGATGTCCAGTGCCTAGCGAGGTATGTAAGGAGTGGATCAGATCTACCCGGTGTTCAGGTGGTATGAACTGCCGATGAGGAGGGCATCCCGGCGGAGCAGGAGCTTCCGGAGTGGCAACGACTGGAGGAGCGTTCCAGGTGATCGGACAAATGGAGATGTGTTCGGGAAGAATCTTCGTTGGGAGTTCTTCATGATCGTGATGCTCGTGTAAACGAGAGAGAGCGTCTGCTCTTAGATTCTTGGGTCCTGGACGATAGGAAATGGAGAAATCAAAACGTGAGAAGAAAAGTGACCATCTGGCTTGACGTGGACATAGTCTCTTGGCCTCTTTGATATATTGGAGGTTTTTGTGATCTGTGATCACCTGGAACGGATGTTTGGCTCCCTCCAACCAGTGACGCCACTCCTCCAAGGCTAGCTTGATTGCTAGAAGCTCCCTGTCTCCTATGCTGTAATTCTGCTCCGCCGGGCTCAACTTCCGAGAGAAATAGGCACAGGGATGCAGCCGGGGCGGTGTATCATGATGTTGGGATAATACTGCCCCGACGCCGGTGGTGGATGCGTCCACTTCCACCACGAAAGGAAGATTTGGGTCAGGATGAGTCAGGAGTGGGGCCCTTGTGAACTCCTTCTTAAGAAGGCGGAAGGCTGCGGCTGCTTCTTTGGTCCACTCCAGTCCTTTGGGTTTACCCTTGAGGAGATTAGTGAGAGGTGATGTAATCCTGCTGTAGTCCTTGATAAATCGTCTATAAAAGTTAGCAAACCCAAGAAACCTCTGGAGCTCCTTAATGGAAGTGGGTTCTGACCAGGATAGAACAGCCTCAATTTTCTTCCCATCCATACGTATACCGGTTTGGTCAATGATGTATCCCAGGAAATGAATCGACTTCTGGTGGAATGAGCATTTCTCCGCTTTGAGGTAGAGGTGATGTTCTCTCAATGTGTGTAGGACCTCCGCAACGTGTTGGCGATGTTCGGCCTTACTCCGGGAGTAAATGAGGATGTCATCTATGTACACTATTACACAGTGGTGAAGAAACTCCCGGAGGACTTCATGAATGAAGTTTTGGAATACGGAGGGGGCGTTGACCAGACCGTAAGGCATGACCTCATATTCATAGTGGCCAGTAGGGGTCACGAATGCTGTCTTCCATTGGTCCCCCTCACGTATTCTTATCAGATTATACGCGCTGCGGAGGTCCAATTTAGTGAAGACTTTAGCTTCTCGGAGCTGTTCCAAAGCGGCTGGTACCAGAGGAAGGGGATATCGGTATTTTACTGTACCGTTATTTAGGACCCTGTAGTCGATGCATGGACGCAGCCCTCCGTCCTTCTTGGCCACAAAGAAGAAGCTTGAGGCGGCTGGTGATTTTGAGTGACGTATGTACCCCTGACTCAGAGCCTCCCTTATGTAATCTTCCATTGCCTGATTCTCTGGAAGCGAGAGCGGGTAGATCCTACCTCTTGGCAACTGGGCATCTGGAACTAGGTCGATCGCGCAGTCCCATGGCCGATGCGGCGGTAGCTGGGAAGCTCTCTTGGGGCAGAAGACATCATGAAAGGAGCTGTACTCCTTAGGAATGTGGATAGACTGCTTCTCAGGAGGGCTCTCGACCGATGTTGCAAACAAAGAAATGGGGTTCCGACCTTGAAGAGGGAGATTTGGAAAACAGGCAGGTGTACATCCAGATCCCCATTTCTTTATCTCTCCTGTGCCCCAAGAGATGATGGGATCGTGCTTCACCAGCCACGGGCGCCCTAGAATGATGTCCATATTTGCACCCTCCAGAACCAGAAATTGAATCCTCTCTTGATGTAACACCCCCACTTGAAGAAGGATGTCTTCGCATTGTCGATGGATACGGGTCGAAGATCGAGTGCACTGGGTTATCGGTTGTATCTGGTATATATGCGAGGACGCCTCAGTACGGAGGTGGAGTTGACGACAGAGGGATTGGGAGATGAAGTTCCCTGCTGACCCGGAGTCGATGAGGGCTGTGACAAGGAGAGAAATAGAGGCAGTAGTTATTTGTACGGTGGTAGTAAGTGGTTTACATTGTTCAATATTCGTACTGAATACACTCACTGAAGTCCGAATGGGACGAAGGGGACACTCCATACGGGTGTGTCCACTGACACCGCAGTATAGACACAGACCCCGGGTCAGCCTCCTCTGTCGTTCCGCTGATGTCAGTCTTCCAGACTCTATTATCATGGGTTCTGGTTCTGGAGAGGCTGTTGACTCAGGCGATTGGAGGAGTGCAGACGAGGGGGTGATGGTGTCCTGTTGATAGGAACGAAGACGATCGGAACATCGGAGAGAATGTTGGATGAATCTCTCCAGGCCCATTGTATCATCTAATGTGGCCAGTTGGATTCGGAGAGTGGGTTCCAAGCCGAGCCGGTACGTGGTCAACAACGATCTCTCATTCCATCCACTTGCAGCTGCTAGAGTGCGAAACCGGAGAGCATATTCCTGTGTAGATAGAGTACCTTGCTTTAGATGATACAGCTGCTCTCCAGCGGCTACTTCCCCATCAGAACGTCCAAACACCTCTTTGAAATACTCCGTGAAGGTAGTGATGGAATTCATGACCGGCCCGGCTTGGTTCCAGATCGTCTCAGCCCATTTAAGTGCGGGTCCAGAGAGTAGAGATACGATGTAGGCGATCTTTGACTTATCTGTGGGATATAGAGAAGGTTGCATTTCGAATATGAGGGAACATTGTAACAGAAAACCATTGCACTCCCCCGCTCCGCCTGAGTAGGGCGCTGGTCGGGCCATGGGACTGGAAGGAAGGGCCGAAGAAGAAACTGTGGAGGCGGAAGTGCTCGGTGCTGGTGGTGCGTTGGAAAGTGGAGCTGGTGGCTGTAGAATCCGCTTCAACTGGTCCACCAGCCCTTGAAAGTGATCGGGGGTGCTCATGTTGTCGTCGTTATTGGTCCGGGCTTCTGTTATGAAGCGGACAGGAGACAGAGGTAAGGAAACGTTAGGGTGTTTATTGAATGACAACAAGGAGCACATGAAGGATAGCCAGGAGGATCAGGAATGATGTTGGGGTCTTCTCCTCCGTGGCTGGGTAACAGGAATACACGAGGATGGACAGCACACACCAGATACAGCTGACAGAGGATGACACAGACTTGGAAGGACTGGAAGACAGGACGATACGGGAGGACCAGGAAGACTAGGGAGGAATACAAAGAGAACAGGTAAGTAAATCGTTTGTTTAGCTGAGGATGACTACGCTGAGTGGTCGCTCAGTTGTCCGCTTTCGTCGAGACGAGCCCGGACAATGAGCGACTGGAGTGCTGTGCTTTTATCTGGTGCTCGTGAATGTGATGCAGCTGTGTGCTCATTAGAAGTCAGGTGATGGTGATCTTCGTGAGTGGGGATCGTGAGAGCCTGACCAATCCGTGACAGATATATATGCCGAGTTTAGCGGCTAATCAGCCGGAATCAGCTGAGATGAAATAACTGCGACTAGCGAGACCTAGCTGTCACTTAAGTGGCCACGGACGTAATTATGCAGACTTACCTTAACTTAATAAAAATGAAACAGATGAGTTATAAAAAAAATTCACCCCCTCACAGTTGTCATGAAGGGTAATATTAGCTATATGAACCAACATCTTTCTTTGTACCAGGCTGTAAACACCTTTTATCTGCTGTAAAGTTGGCCATTTTAATAGTGGGCTCAATAGAAATATTTGCTTTACGAGGGAGACCGGGAGGTTGCCGCTTGATGCAAACTCGTGAAATAAACCCTAGTTAATAGCAACACCAGAGGCAATTAAGTGCAGCCAGTAGGTAATGGTTAGATTCCATTATGTTCTCAGAGTTAAATTTTTGCAGTGACATACTGATTACAAAAACAGATTATTGATAATGCTTAGATTGATATGTACATTTTATTTACTTGTAAATATTATTTATTTATTTACACATTACAAAGTAGCACTTGGCATTTTCTTTAAAATTGTTTAAATATTAATGGACTATATGCACACAGACTTTTAATTTGTCTTTCTTTTACAAAATTGTCACATTTAAGATCTGATTTCTTTAAAAATCTGCAATCTTCACTGCCTGTTAGATACGATTTGAAGTGGGTCTCAGATCAGACAAGAAGCACTGCATTAAATTCCATTTTCTCTCGTCATATCTGTAAAATATGACAGTTTATTTTACCCCAGTGTTTTCAATGGAATTTCTGCACTAGCCCGTTGCTACTGACGGCACTAGTGGTTACAATGGTCTTTCATGTCGTTTTACGCTTGAACAACTAAATGCATGCTTATTTAACTGAATGTATTGTAATTACATTACAACATCCATGCTGTAAAAACAACCTTGTGAAATTGAACATAATCACACTAAGCTTTCACCGGAAGTTTATCATTGGCTATAAAACTCTAGCTGTGCATGGAGCCCATTCCATGTGTCACAGAATGAAATATACACTCTATTAAGCATTTGTAAACATTACATCCTTTTGATTTTTTTTCAGCCTTTAATTTTTTCAAAATTAAAAAAATGTCATAATTAGGTGGCTTTTCATGCATAGAAAGTCTTGAATGATCTAATTATTTATTATTCAAGCTATTCTTAAACTATCAACAATTTGGGATCAGTGCATAAAAGTTCCATTTATATTTACAATAAAAATTATATATATATATTTGATATAGCAGATATAATGTCAATATATACATTTTTAAATTCCAAAAATCCATAAACTCTATTGCTTCAAAAATGCTAACCTATATGTAATGTCAATATGACATGTTTCATAAATTATATTAGTTGTTCACTGCATAGCAGTGCATATTATCATTATCCAACTAGTATGATTACAATACATTTATTTATATTTTTAACAATATTCATCATCTTTATCTTTAAACTTAAAATAACTATGCTGTTTTTACAATGAGTGCTATAATGAATGGCTAGGCACAGACAAAATAGTGATTGTATTAATCTCACATTTTCGGAGGGGCATTTTCAAAAGACTGATGTTAATTTCTCTCTAAAGTCAATGGCTTTAGGGCTCTTATGAACTGAAATCCTCATTGGCAGATGAGAAGGGCATGTGAAACGGTGGAATGGTGCTGTGTACAATTAGATTCTGCTCCAGTGTTGCACAGAGAAAACAAAATGTCATCATTGCCAAGCTCTGTAATTATTTGCTTACAGGCCTGTGATTAGGATCTGACTGCAAGCAATGATTATGGAATTTACAGAACATATAAGTTGATGTCTGTTATAGTAAGATCCGGTTTCTCGAATTTGCCATGCAAAAGCATTTTAAAGAATGCATATAAATTATAAGCATGTGTTTAAAGGTGTATTATTTTCTATTTCATGAAGTAGTGTGAGATGTGCTGTGCAGTGGGCTCTTATCCAAGTATCTGTTACAATGACTCAATGATCTGTATTTGGATAAAACTGGATTTGCATTTCAATGTAAGTGCTTTGAAACTAAGAAACTTGTTTATAGTTGTTTTAATGCATCCTGGCCTTTCATTTATGTGACAACAGCATTTTGGGGGCCTGAAATCTCAAGGCTGTGTCACATTGCGGAGCTGGAACGTAGTGTTCCTTTCTAAAGCCACACTTTCAACTGGTCTGGTATGCAAAATACACAGTTGTTTGTTGTTGTTGTTGTTTCTCCAGGTCCAAGCAAACAGGGATTATTCTGCCAATGTTTTCTTCTATAAGTCTGTTCTAAAGTCTACACTACCTGACAAAAGTATTGTCGCCTATCCGAGTTTTAGGAACAAAAAATAATAACTTGACTTCTAGATCATTTGGTATCAGAAGTGGCTTATATGAAAGGCAAAAGCCTCTAGTTTATGATTATTTAAACAAAATAAAATAATGTAAGATCTGACTTTGCTAAAACAAAAGTCTTATCACTTAACAAAAATAATGTACAGTATAGAATAATAAAGTCATGATGCAGTGGACAAAGAATTAATATTGTGTACGACTCCCATGAGCTTGGAGGACTGCATTTATACATCTCTGCAATGACTCTAATAACTTGTTAATTTATAATAACTTGCTGTCATCTGGAATGACAAAGAAAGCGTTCTTGCGGCACTCCCAGACTTGGGATTCATCTTCAATGCCTCCTTCTTCATCTTACACTAGACATACTCGATAATGTTTATGTCTGGTGACTGGGCTGGCCAATCCTGGAGCACCTTGATCTTCTTTGCATGAGAAAGTATAAGAAGGAGCGCTATCCTGCTGAAGAATTTGCCCTGTGGTTTGTAATGTAATGGACAGCACAACTGTCTTGATACCTCAGGCTGTTGATGTTGCCACCCACTCTGCAGATCACTTACATGCCCCCCATACTGAATGTAACCCTAAATCATGACTTTTCCTTCACCAAACCTGACTTATTTCTGTGAGAATCTTGGGTCGATGCGGGTTCCAGTAGGTCTTCTGCAGTATTTGTGATGATTGGGATGCAGTTCAATGGATGATTCATTGGAAAAATCTACCTTCTGCCACTTTTATTATATGTTGCTCTTACAACTGCGATCGATGACAAGACTTTTGTCAGGAAGTGTACAGTACACTACTTCTTCTAATAAGTTAATATCTTAATTTAAGCAGGTGGAAGTGGAAACAAAGTTGAGCAAAAGAGCAACGCTTTATGTGATATTACTAGTCTGATCTATGAAAAAACATAACTATTTTATGTATTGTCTGAAAGAGTAGCTAATTTGTATAAATTCATGTAATTCTTATTATAGGAAAACAAAAAAATTTAAAGGAAGGCATGCCGTCAAACTCCACCCCTAATTTAACCACTGGGGGATGAACAAATCATTCATTCATTTTCTATTCGGCATAGTCCCTTTATTAATCCGGGGTCGCCACAGCGGAATGAACCGCCAACTTATCCAGCATATGTTTTACATCAGCGGATGCCCTTCCAGATGCAACCCATCTCTTGGAAACATCCATACACTCTTGCATTCACACTACGGACAATTTACATACACTACAGTCAATTTAACCTACCCAATTCACCTGTACCGAATGTCTTTAGACTGTGGGGGAAATCGGAGCACCCAGAGGAAATGCACTCGAACACAGGGAGAACATGCAAACTCCACACAGAAACGCCAACTGACCCAGCCGAGGCTCGAGCCAGCAACCTTCTTGCTGTGAGGCGACAGCACTACCTACTGCGCCATTGCGTCACCTTAACAAATCATACTAAAATATAAAATGAAATCGTACAAATTTGGATGAATTAGCCACTAAATCATTCATTCATTTTTCTTCGGCTTAGTCCCTTTATTCACCAGGGGTCGTCACAGCGGATTGAACCACCAACTTATCCAGCATATGTTTTACACAGGGAAACACCCATAGACTCTCATTCACACACATACACTAAGGCCAATTTGGTTTATTCAATTCACCTATAGCGCGTGTCTTTGGACTGTGGGGAAAACCCATGCAAACATGGGGAAAACATGTAAACTCCACACAGAAATGCCAATTGACCCAGCTGGAACTGGAACCAGCAATCTTCTTGCTGTGAGGCGACAGTGTTAACCACTGAGCCATCCTGCCACCCAGCTACTGAATAAAAAAAATGTTAAAATTTCCATAAGAATGGTGGACCAAACAACTACCGCCAACGAAAATCAACTGTGTTGTCACCTCACATTGAACTGTGTCTGGACCAAATGTCACACACCAAACAAATGACATCTGACTGAAACGAGAGCCGCATTCTGCGCCTTCACAAGAGGACTTGCCTTTCTGCTCTGTGGGGCGCAGTAGTCTGTTTCCTTGTTCTGTAACGGAAAACTGAATTTCTGACACCCAAAGACAAAACATAAACAAAGCGGCATTTTCTATCATTATCACAGTTACTGTCACTCTGGAGAGATTCGTTGTGCAAATATTCAATTCAATTCATCTTTATTTATTTAGAGCTTTAACAATGAAGTTTAGTTTAGTTCAGTGTGGTTTAATTTTCACTGCTGGAAGTCCAAACACCGAAGAGCAAATCCATCGATGCGCAGCTCCACAAGTCCCAATCCAAGCAAGCCAGTGGCGACAGTGGTGAGGAACAAACTTCACCAACTTACGAAAGTGAAGGGAAAAAAAACTCAAGAGAAACCAGGCTCAGTTGAGCACAACCATTTCTCCTCTGGCCAAACTTCTTGTGCAGAACTGCTAGTAAAGGAACTGCTGGTGTGAGTAGGTCACCAGCGGGTAGTTCAGGCAGCCCACAAGATCATTGCAGAGACTCATCTGACACTAGCTCTTTCAGGAATCAGTCTCATGCTCTCCACTCCTCCATGACCGCCACAGTTTCTCAGGATACAGCCTGGTCCAGGATTATAGATACCAGAAGGTCTCTATGGTTGGCATCATCTCTTCATATGTGTTGTCCTTGAGATCCTCAATGGCTGGCATCATCTTTTCACAGGACTTGGATCACATCATACATGATACCCTAATAATCCATATCATTTGCAAACATTTGAGAAATGTACTGAAATTCTCAAGCGTAAATCATTTTGTTCCTTCATGTCTTGAAGTGTTTACTTGCTACATTACTTCACAACGTCACACTTAAACTCTGATTTGTTGCCGAATACCCAGTCAGAACGCTCTCTTCAGCTAACTGTCCAACACCGATTCTATACACTAAATCTGTGCCAAAAAGCTCCATCGTTAACCCTACAAGAGGTGACATGTGGATCACATTAAACCAACTAGCCTGACCACTGAAGCCCAACAGCCAACCATTGGCTTGGTTTGTGGTGTGTCGTGGCCCTGTTGGCCGATCTGTCCTGTTTTAGTGTTTATGATGTGCACTCACTCACACAATTGTATAAAAAACAGAAAAACATCTTGAAAAAATTCTAATGATGAAATGTAAGTGCAAATTGTCCTGGTGTGCACAGACTTTTTCTTTTTCTGCGTGAACTAGCCTTGCCACTGGTCCACACAATGTTCTATTCAACTGCTGTTCATTTATGGGACAAAAAAAAATGTAATCTTTTATGTTCCCAAGAAGGAAGAACATCACACAGGTTTGAAATGGGATTGTGGATGTTGAATAAAAGATAAAGAGTTTTCATTTTTAACTTTCAATGTTCCATTTAAGTCCTTGCTGATGATTTCGATGTAGCTAAACCTTACCGAATGCATAGAGAATAGCGACGAATGGTTTTCACGAAAGACCATGGGCTTGGAGGATTACTTTGTTTGGTCGGCACTTCACCGAAGATGTCCAGCTCTGACACGTCCAGTTCCTCTGAGGGTACTTTCATGTTTTTTAAGTAGCCATTCTACCTGGGGTTCTCCCTCATGAGTAGAGCTGGCTCATCTAATCCTCTCAGCCAGACCAAAAAGCTGCACTTTGTGACACTTCGAGTTTAGATCAGATTGTCCTACAAGGACAATTTTCCATGGCATCCCTCACTACCAGCGGCTGGATCAGCAAGGGAGCCATGCCTCTTCCACAGTCACTTCAAAAGCAGAGATGCCTCAATCCGACACTGATTTGTTGAAAAGAATGTGAAGTGCATTTGCATAGACGCTGCGTTACAAGCAGGTGCGTGGGAGAAAATAATAATCATGAGGGGAGCAGGCGGGAGGAGGGGGTCTATTAAAGGAAACATCCACCACATTCCTCCTTTCAACGTGAGTTTTCAACTTTTCAGCCCTGCATTTTGATAAAAAGAAATGTTGAGCACGAATAGCGAATAACTTAAAAGTAACTCCAGTGCCAGACTTGTTTTTAGGTGATACAACATATTAAATAACAGACAGCACACTTGCTTAAACTGTTCACAAAAAGTAATAAAGCATATTAAAAAGAATGAAAAACCAAACCAATTGTGGAGTCATCAAGGCATGAGCTACAATAAATAGGGCAACAAACTCTGAAAGTTGATGTTTGGACAAGCTTTCCAACCTGCTAGTCTTATTTTGAAGAATATAATTATGTACAGCATGACAAATTAGCACATTAAAACTGTTTAGATGTTGCTATAAAGTTTAAATTGTTAAAATTAGTTAACATTAGACATTCTAAACATTACTAATTTATTATTATTATTGCTTATATTCAAAAAGGTGACAACACCAAGGCAAAGACTACAGCTGTGTCTCATTTCAGAGGCTGCATCCTCCAAAGGATGCAGACTTCAAAGATGAGTCCTTCGAAGTCCACACAGGCCAAACTGAGCATTTTGAAATGAGACAATCTAGCCTACAGAGGACAAATCTCATCACCAGGCAACCTTATTTTAAAACTTATTTTATTAAGGTTCACAGAAGCTGGACATATTTGATCCACACATATAAACTGTCTATAAAATCACTCTTTCGTAAGACATGTCATTCTCTTTTTGTTTTTTAACATGTGTTTGTATATCCATGAAAAACAAACCAAATTCATACATTTAAATCAGATTTTTCATTTAAAAATGTCCTGCTGCTGTAAGCGCGCAATGGATTTTGGGACGTTCAAGGCCGCGAAGGATCCGCTGGTTGTGTCCTTCATTACCTGGTAAACGAAGGATGCATTTGGAGGCTGCGTTTGAAGGAGCCTTCCAATTTTTTGAAACGAGACAGCCTTTGTCGCGCCGCGATGACGCAGCGCACTTTGATTCCATCCTTCGGAGGATGCAGCCTCTGAAATAAGACACAGCTTATAGAATACACAAGACATGTAACTCGTATCTTTTTGAACGGGGAAAAGTCAACTGTCAACTGTCAATATGGTGAATAAAGCCCTGCCTACTAGTATGGGAGCCAATCATCGATTGCTATTTGGTAAAAAAAAAAAAAAAAAAAAACATAGACTGACGATACTCTGGGGAAGGGGCTTGGACCAGACATGAGTTTCTGCAGATTTTGTATGATTTGGATGTTTGTAAATGAAACTAAAGGGACAGTTGTTCAGTTCTATTGGTGCTTCCTAATATGAAATTCAATTGTAAGCTTGGCAAGCAATTTTGGAAAATTTTATGTTTCCCCATTCAGACAGAATGCCTGAGCATACTGCCCGAGAGGCGTTTCAAAGATGGCCGCCGAGTGAAATGACTTGCCTTAAAGGGACTTTAACCAAAGCTCCAAAAAATACCAATTTATTAAGGCTAGTACAAAGCATGTAACGTTTTGAGCACACCGGCTCTTTATCAGACAGGTCTGCTGAATGCTTTTGTGAATTTTTTTATTTTTCTGTTTACAACTACTCACTATCCTTCAGCTTAGTTTATGATTTATCACCAGTCGCCACAGCAGAATAAACCACCAATAACTCTGCCAAATATTTTATGCAGTGAATGCCTTCCCAGTCACAACCCAGCACTGGGTAACACCTACAGTATATCACTCTTTTTCAGACTGCGTGATTTTAGCCCCAATTTTGACTCGCGGACAGTTTTTGAGAAATCACAGACAAATGCCTGAAATCACAGGCAAATCGGTACTCATTCACGTGAGAAACAATCACACAGTGTAAACTATCAAAGATGTAATCTGAGGGAATCGCAGGTGAGTCGACGATACCAGTCAGATGTTTGGCATGCCAAATATCTGGTGCTGTCGATGATTCAAAATCATGCCATGTGAAATGTGTTCTAAATTACACAAATAACGTCAGAGTTTACCTACAGCCAATGAGAGAGCAGCATCCACTAGTGTGGGTATCTGCAGGTCAGCGGGAGATTGAGGGAGAAGTTAAAAGGGCTTATTTTCAGTCTATATGGACCCAAGAAATTAAGGAAAAACTAGTGTAAACTTTGCAGGAGCACCCTTGTCTGTTTGACGTGTCATCTGAGCAATTTCACAACTGGGTTGAAAAAGAAAAAAATTTGATGGGAATTTACTAATTCCCTTCAAAAGCCTGGTGAGTAAAATACTTAAATTTTCGATCCCACTAAAGGCTCCTTACTCATTATGTAGTTAATAACAAAAGATAAACGACATGACCATGCCGTGTCTCCATGTCATTTCTCACATGTGTTTGCTTGTGAGACGTAGTTTGTGTACCAAGACAAAGCTGTCGGTGATTCTTTCTATTGTAAAGTCATGCAGTGGGAAACCTTCTGTGGCAGATCCATCTTGCAGTGTAAACACAGCACCGACAGAACGCTACCCCAGATCATCTGTGACATGACTACTTTGACAATCCTGTTGTCTGAACTCGGCATTATTCAAACACGCACACACACACATCCATACACACAATTAGTATCTTTCTAGGCATAGGTGAACCAGACGGTTGCCACTAGGCATGGGCTGATATAAGATTCTGACGGTAGGATAACCTTGGATAAAAATATCACGGTTTCACAATATTACGGTATTGCGATTACTGCTGTAAAATATATTCTTTTTAAATGTCTGAGGAAAAAACTAAAACTTTTTTTCCCCTTTGAACACAATATATTTTATTTTGAGAAACATTGTAAATATTTTGGAACAGTAAACGTGTCGGGATAAATGATTCAATTGAATTGACTTCCGCTGTCTTTATTCGTTTCTAAAACACCGATTTCTTTACAATTAAAATGGCATCTTTGGACATCTTTTCAGCTGGAGACACTGTTGTTCTAAAAAAAAAAAAAACATTAAAAAAAAAAAATATATATATATATATATATATATATATATATATATATATATATATATATATATATATATATATATATATATCCTTGGCTAAAACCTTGACTTTTCCAAACCGCGGTATACCTTGAAAACGATTACATCCCATGTGTAGTTGCCACCCAGCTGCAGGAGCACTAATAAGTGCCAGAACCAGTGACCTTCTTGTTGTGAGGAGACTCTAACCACTGAGCCATCATGCCACCTGTTTACATCTTTTCAAAGTAAAATTAAAAACTTAAAATCATTTATTTTGTTATAAAACACCCTGCAACACCTCTTTTGTCTCCATTTCTAATATTTAGTTAATTCAAGAATCTGGTTCTCTCTAAAACTATTCCTTTCTAAGAATGAATGCATGGTTGTCTTATTGTTCATTCATTCATTTTCTTTAGTATTAGTCTTTATTTTCAGAGGTTGCCACAGTGGAATGAACTGCCAACGGATTCAGCATGAGTTTTATGCATTAGATGCCCATCTAGCCATAACCCAGTATTGGGAAACACCCATACACACATCCTCATACATTATGGCCATTTTAGTTTATTCAATTCATCTATAGCGCATGTCTTTGGAAACCCACGCCAACACGGGGAGAGCAGACTCCATACAGAAATGCCAACTGACCCAGCTGGGACTTGAACCAGTGACCTTCTTGCTGTGAGGCGACAGTGCTAACCACTGAGCCACCGTAACACCCCCATTGTTGTCTTATTGTGTTTAAATAAAACATCAGTCAATCTACAGCAGTGGTTTTTAATATCCTGTGTGCTGGTTTTATGAAATTTTGTAGTGCAAGATCTGAACGTGGTTTGTTTTGTTTTTAAAAATAAAATAAGCTGGGAAAAGATAATCAAACGCTACATTTATTTTTTTTTTCAAAGCATGCACATATTGGGTTTTATTCTTTTGCCACTGATATTTGTAATGTGCTCCCATGTCTCAATGCGTTTTTGCATTGCTCATTACCCCAATTACAGGAATTGGATCATTACATGTAAGATGCAACAGAATGATGCTGTGAATGTTAATTTGAAATCTACTTTTACTGTGATCAGCCCAGAGGGTCTATACTGCAATTTCTGAAGCATCTCATCTGAGATATGTAAGAGGGTCAATGCTGCCATTCCTTGAGCATTTATTGAGGTTTATGTATGATTGTCCGTGTTGCCGTTTAAAGGTCAGTTTCGCTGGGCAGTGGTGCCAATTGAGGGTATGAGGGTCAATCCTTTCGTTTTTGGAATGTTTAGTCATGTTTAAGAATTAATAATACAATTTCTGGAATGCGTCATCACATTTCTGGAGCGTTCTGTCTGGTTCAGGTATGAGGGTCAAGGGCCTAATGGTTAAAAAAGTCAGTTGTGATTCTAAGACTGTGAGTAGGGATTAGAATTGGGGAGTGAATAACAAGTGTTCTTTTATAGCCTCGATACCACAACTGAGGTGAAATGCTTTAGAAATTGCTCCCTGGGATAGATTTCAATTTAGGGTTGGTTTAAAGTGATAGATGATAAGGTTTTTACAGTATAAAAGTCATTATGCTTATGGAATGTCTTCTTAGCGGTTTACAAATCAACCAACACACAAAATCTATATTTGCATATGTAAACAAAATAAACTTAATTACAATCAAATGCAAGAGACAAAAGATGATTATTTAAATGAGATTTGAAGGCACCAAGGGAAGAGCATGACCTGATGTATAAAGGCAAACCATTCCAAAGACAAGGGACAACAACAGAAAAAGCCCTGTCTCCCTTTGATTTTAATCCAGACTTGGGAACAACCAGCTAACACTGCTACGCCTAGATCACAGGTCTCAAACTGGATTCCTGGTCCGCATCTCTGCACAGTTCTGCTCCAATCCTAATCAAACACAGCTGATCCAACTAATCAAGGTGTTCAAGACTACTAGAGACTATTAAGCAGGTGTGAGTTGGGGGTGGTTGGAGCTAAACTATGCAGAGCTGCAACCCTCCAGGAATTGAGTCTAAGACATACCTGTCAACATTGGGATATGAAAAGAAGGGATATGCCCACCATAATAAGGGTTTCCCCTGACACCCCCCCCCCCCCTCCCACCTTAAAAAAAATCCCCAAATTACTAAATATGTTCATTTGGAGCTGTTTCATTGTAAATAAACAGTTAAATGGTCAGTAATGTGTTTTATTATTATTATGTACAAAAGAAAAATTAAATAGTATAGATTAGCAGCAAATACATTAGCAAACAGTTAATAACTAAAATGAAAAGCTATTATAATGAAATAGATTCAAGCTATCAAATCTCATTAGCCGTTTCTTCACTTTATAACTTACACATTCTGATTAAAGAACAACGAATGAATCTTATTTATTTGGATTTTTTTCTTACATTACATTAAATAACAGGTGTCACTTTAAAAATGCACAGATCTAACGTTATAATGAAAGCTTTCATTGATTTCCTAACTTTTTATGCTCATTTAGGATGAAATTTGTGTTTGAAAAAACCACTAAGATCAACATCTTTAGATTTTATTATTAATTATGTGTATATGTCTGTTTAAACAACCACCCAAAACCCAGACTTTCACTCCACTTCAAATCGTGTGTACAGAATCCGTTTGGGGAATAGCGTCTATTTATCACAATGGAGCGCGTCAGCTGACAGTCATGCACCACTATATGACTGTTTTGAGGATTGCATATGAAGAGGAGACGGCACCTGTAATGAAAAGGAAAGTTTTTATATTTATTTCAAAGTGTTTTCATGCCAACACAAAGCGAAAGCACAGAACAGACTCACAATTAAGAGCAAGGGTGGCCCCTTGTGGTTCGGTGGTATGGGTTGCATATTGGTAGTCTCGGCTCTTTAATGTTTATTTGCCACTCTTCAGAGAAAGACTGAAAATACGGGAGAAATATGGGAGAAATACAGGAAAATACTTTTACAGGATGATAGCGGGATAGAACTGTAAAATACAGGAGAATCCTGGGAAAAACGGGAGGGTTGACAGGTATGGTTTAAGACCATTGCCCTAAATGAAGTATGCCGCTTAAGAAGCTCACCAATATAAGTAGATTATTCAAACCAGACCATTCAAACCTTTAAAAACAAATAACGCTAGCTTGTACTGAATCCTATATTGGACTGGGGGCTAGTGAAGAGACAACAAAACTGGTGAAATACTAGCAATTTTATTAGTCCCTGTTAAAAGTTTAGCAGCTGCATTTTGATCCAGCTGGAGGCATACAATTGAAGCATGAGAAACTCCTGAACACAGAAAATTACAATAGTCCAATCTAGACACAATAAAGACATTAAGGTCCAACCCCAATTCTACCCCTTAGCTCTTCCTCTTACCCCTACCCCTCATATTGCCCTTTCATGTGAAGTGGTAGCGGTGTCCCAATTCTTTTTAGCTTGAAGGCGTAAGGCTAAGGGAAAGGGCTAGATAACCCTCATGAGAGAGAAACTAAGGGGAAAGAAAATTTCCCAGAATACACCAGCCACAACGCAGCATAGCTGCACCCGGAAGTGTACGTGTTTTACTGTCATGTTTAAAAAAAAATAAAACCGCTAAAATAAAAAACGCTAAATCTGTATCTGTAATCCCTAATAATAACTCCTGTATAGTAGTCCCACAACATTCTGTAACTCGATGGATTTACAGTGTCTGCTATAATGCTAATGTGGTTTTCTTGTGTTTACATTGATGAATATGCCCACTGTGTAAATGCACAGTACAGTTACAATCTTATTGCCATATTATATCGTTATGATAACATGATATTGTTGACTTCAGTGATTTTCTGAAGATAAATGCCAAAAAAAATAACGCAGCTGAAATAACTACAGCTATCACGATCGTCAATCTCATATGAAGCAAGAGCTCAGGATGACATATGATAACGTGTGCAGGTGTTGTAGTGCTGTCTCATTTCTTAGGGGTAAATTTTGAAAACCCTTCCCCTTCACACTCTGTTTCAAGGGCCAAGGAGAAGAGGTAGGGGTACAAAAATAGACTTAGGATTGGGCCTTATAATGTTTTCCAAATCCTAAGAATCCAGAAAAGGCTTCCGTTTAGCAATGTTCCTTAACTGATAGAAATCACTTCTGACTGCAGAGTTTATTTGCTCGTCAAACTTTAACTCAGACGTCACTTCGCTTTTACTTTAAATTCTGATATTTCTAAACCATTCCTTCAGGTTTTCGATCAGTTCTGGTGTGAGAGTCAACACTGTCATTTCTGGAGCCTTTCATCCCGTTCAAGTATAAGAATCTTTACTGTCATTTCTGGAGAATTTAAGCACAGTTCAGTTCAGTTGTTCAGGTTACAAGTTTAGATTCCAAGTTTTGGCACAATTTTCTTGACGTAGAGTGTTGTGGGGATTGTTAATGACAAAATGAGCAACATGATGCAAGATTTAATTGTTTCTTTTCTTCTCTTGAGTCATGCCAGCGAAGCTTCATAACTTCAACGCAGCATGTTAAACTATTTTCCTGATCTATGATGGGTTCTATCACATAGATGATGTTGAACAACAGGAGCCCAAAATCTCTTTTGTATTCAGCGTTTAAAGTAACAAAATGACACTTGGCTGTAAAATGTGTCATCGAGAGGACTACCATGTCAAAATTGAATGATAAATGCTGCAATCAATAGCCAATGTGCTTCAGCAGTATGTGTGAGTACTGGAGTTAGCATGTAAACTAACAAAATTATTCATTACGTTCGCATTTACAATGCAGTGTAGGGAATTGTATATGAATATATCTCTGAAGGAATCCAGCTATCTACTGAACATTGTGTTGTCATTTTAATTTTAAGTTAGCACTTGTAAGCATAGGGCTGCTTTGTTTAATAATATTAATAATAATAATTCCTTACATCTATATAGTGCTTTTTCTGGACACTCAAAGCTCTTTACACATTGGGGAGAATCTCCTCATCCACCACCAGTGTGCAGCATCCACCTGGATAATGCGTTAGCAGCCATATTGCACCAGACCGCTCACCACACACCAGCTGATTGGTGAAGTGGAGACAGAGTGATGAAGCCAATTATGGACCTTGATGGACAAAGGCTAGTGGGCAATTTTGGGCAGGATGCTGGGATTAAAAGCTCTACTCTTTTTTAAAGAACATCCTGTGATTTTTTTTTATGACAACAGAGTCAGGACCTCGGTTTAATGTCCCATCCGAAAGACGGCGCTCACTGAGCAGTATAGTGTCCCCTCCACATTACTGGGACATTAGGACCGCAGGTTAAGTGTCCCCAGCACACCACTTCCAGCAGCAACTTAGCTTTCCCATCTGATCTCCCATCCAGGTACTGACCGGGGGCATCCCTGCTTAGTTGGGTGACCATGTGAGAGTTTCAGAGAGCTAGCTGCCGGCAGGGCTGCTTTGGGCTGCTTTATACATATATACATACTGTATATACATATTTACAGTTGAAGTCAGATTTATTAGCCCTCCTGTCTATTTTTTTCCCCAATTTCTATTTCAGATTTTTTGCAACACATTTCTGAACATGATAGTTTTAATAACTCATTTCTAACAACTGATTTATTTTATCTTTGCCATGATGACAATAAATAATATTTTACTAGATATTTTTCAAGACACTTCTATACAGCTTTCATTTCTAAACTTTTAAATCACACAAAATTTACAGAAACTCATGTCTGGTCCTAAACCCTCCCCCAAAGAATCGTCAGTCTATAGCGATCGATGATTGGCTCCTGTACTAGAAGGCGGGGCTTCATTCACCATACTTTTCATTTAAAACTAAGTGACACATCTTGTGTATTCTATAGTCTTTAGACAGAGATATGAAGCCAATTATGATATGGGAATGATTAGGAAGCCATGATGGACAGAGGCCAGTAGCCAAATTTGACCAGGATGCCAGAGTTAAACCCCTACTCTTTTTCGCAGGACATCCTGGGATTTTTAATAACCACAGAGAGTCAGAACCTCGGTTTAACATCTCATCCGAAAGATGGTGCTCACTGAGCAGTGTAGAGTCCCCATCAATACACTGGAGTGTTAGGACCCACACAGACCGCAGGTTGAGCACATAATCTTCCTACATAAGATTAATACGTTTTTTTAAATCGAAATATTAAAAACTTTCAAGACTTTAAAAAGGTGATGACCGTTAAACATGTCATTGTGAAAATGGTCTATTAGTGTAATTTCTGAGTGTTTCAGATTAAGTAACCTACATATAATTGTGTAACCTGATTGCGTGTGGCTTGTCTAATGATTCTACATAACATTTTTAAAGTCATCAGGGGAGGGAGCAAATAAAAAGGTGAAAAGATCTCCCCAATCTTACTGGACGCCAAGAGAAAAGGCAATGGCAGATTTTTGTGGCTTCTCTCTTCACACCCGCTCATGTGAAGTGCTGATTTTCTGCTCATTTTAATAACACGTTACTTCAGCGTTTCACAGAGTGAACATCGATGTTGACAACTTAATGTGCTTCCCATAATTCTCCTAAATTGTTCTTCTGGATTGCAGCCCAAGAAACCCGCTGAGGATCATTAATGTGCGTATTACATTAAAACTGGGCTTTAACCCTTTGGCACTGGTAAAGGTTATGCAACAGCTAATCATTCTGAGTGCTGAGGGTGGAGGTTATGTTGGATGTTTTCTTCCCTGAAATAACCAATGAACATCAACTGAGGGTCATGCGACAATGTAGATCCTCCTTCTAGTGCTTTTAATTGACTCGCCATGTTTGAACGCATGTCAGTCTTGTTATCTGAAATACAAATGTCACCGAGCAAGACTGCAAAAGAATCTTAATATCCACAGATAATGACAAGCATTCAATCTGTCAAACCAGGCGCCAATGAATTGACACCTCCGGTCAAAACGCACATTGAATAATGCTGCACAGAGATTACAGCCCTGAATAATGCATGTTGTCTTTAGATATGTTACAAGTGCCATTGAGAGTGTTAAACAGCAGGCCGCCATTTGTGTGGGCTGGTAAATCTTTGTCAATATCACAAATCTCTCTCCCTATGTCGAATAATCCTCTGTTTTCAACTCTGTCCACATGGTTTGTGGAAAAATATGCAGCTATTATTAAAAAGAAACAGAGGAAAAAATCAGAGAGATGCATTAACAGATGTCTGAAAAAAAAGCCTCCTGTTTTTGTTGTGTTGTTTATCATTTTTCAGTTTAAAGTAAAAACTAAAAACTACTGATTATTTTAGTAAAAATGTTACACAAAAATTTGTTATAATTTTTTATGAATTTTTATCAACAACAAAAAAATAGATAGTATCTTGACAGTTATAGCTTAAAAATGTATTATTTTATTAAAAATCCACCGTTTCAGCAGGCTTTTTCTTTTACAATTTGTTATTAGAAATTTATTCATGAAATGTATGACAAACGCATGAGTGGTCATAATTATTGTCTTTCTGACACCCAAATTAATCAAGTGATTAATAAAACATCAAGGTAGGTTCAACCCCGATGCATAATAATTCCCACAATGGATCATAAACAACGTGCAATAAATATTTCAGACGTTTGATATCAGTTGTGTGTGGCTTTTCAAGTCTTTTCAAATGAAGACTGAGCTGATTATTGCATAACCGAAAGCTTATCTAGGGAATAATTCATAAAGAAATATGCCTAGCTGGGTGAAATGTCTGTTATGGCACTGACAGCCCTACTCTAAGACAGGTATCATATTTGTTTACGCAGAAAAAATAAAACAGCTTTGTGTGATCAGTAAATGGAAAATACGGCGCAATGATCACAGCATGACTGGAATTTCAATGCCTCAAGGATGTTTACATGCTTGGGCTTTTAAGGCACCAAGCAATTGGCTAATGGAAAATGTGTTAATTCAATCCTGACAATGTTTGAGGGAAGTTATAAATGCAACTATTAATTTGCCTCGCTCCTTTCAGCATGAATTTGATTTACAGGATTTTTGGACTGTAACATGAGATCCCTTCCGCGAATAAACCGAAACATTGATTTATTTGATGCATGCGGATTTGTACCCCCGTGTCCCGACATTTAGAATCTGGCACTCGGAATACAAGCGGAAAAACTGGAAGATTATGGCATGTCGTGATTTCTAAAAAAGCGAGGGAAGAGAAAGAGATGCTTCAATGCACAGGCTCCAACTTGTCTCTTTTATTTGTAGTGACAAGTCACCTCATGCTAACACATCAGTCTCCTGAGCCCTCAGAAAGATAGAAAGAAAGAAAAGAATTAAAGAAAGAAAAGAAAAACTCTCTTACCACAGGGCAAGTTTTATTAGAAGGTGGCGAGCAGAAGGTGATGTGCAGTCGTTGAGAAATATAATATACATTACTGATGGATTCCTCTGGGCAATGTTGTCTTTTCGCTTACAGATGAGAGCAGCGGCTGGAGAATTATTCATGACAATAGCATGCTATTCACTATTCACTGCCATTATAAGTTACCCTGGCAAAGTTCAGATGGTAATCACAATAAAAATCTACTGTATAATGAATGAAGAGGTTATTAAAAATACATTCTGTCATGATTTAGTGCCATTCGTATTGTTTTACACATGTATGATTTTTTTCCTTTTGCTGAATATCTACACTGCCTTTTATCTCAAGCCTTGTATCCTGTCGCAAAGCACCAAGATAAAATGAAAAGAGTGAGTGTCTGATCAAATCAATGTCCTACAGCCAATGCCTAAAGATATGTTTGACCACGTGCTTAAGGACGAAACAAGGTGTATCGCCATCAGATTCCTTGCAAAGATCCACCAAGACCGCACCAACACTCCAACTGCTAAAAGTGGGCTGACCTCGAATATATTGGACTGCTTAAGTAAGTAATGTGTATAGCACATTTATTGTGTATGGCCATACACCCAAAGCACTTCACAATTATGAGGGGGGTCTCTTTACACCACTACCTGTGTGCAGCATCCACTTGGATGATGCGATGGCAGCCACAGGACAATGGCGCCAGTGGGCTCACCACACACCAGCTTTAGAGTGGAGAGACAATGATAGAGCCAATTTGGTGGATGAGGATGATTGGGAGGCCATAATGGGTAAGGGCCAATGAAGGGAATTTGGCCAGGACACCAGGGTTACACCCCTACACATGAGAAGTGCCAAGGGATTTTTAATGACCACAGAGAGTTAGGACCTCGGTTTAACATCTCATCCGAAAGATGGCACTTACTGACAGTATAGCGTCCCCTTCAGTTTACTGGGGCATTACGACTCACACAGACTGCAGGTTGAGTGCCCCCTGCTGGCCTAACTAACACCACTTCCGACAACAACCTAGCTTTTCTCATGTGGTCTCCTATCCAGGTACTGGCCAGGCTCAGCCCTGCTTAGCTTCAGTGAGTAACCGGTTCTGGGCTGCAGGGTGATATGGCTGTGGCAATAAATGGGGAGTTTTAGGTTCTAGTTCTCCTTCTTCTGAATTCACCTTTATTTCTTTAACGCTTTTACAGTGTAGATTGTGTCTGAGCAGCTTCAAATAAAAGATAATAGTAAATTGAAACAGTGTCAGTTCAGTTTTCAGAGTTTAAACTCAGTTCAGTTCAGTGTGGTTTAATATTCACTGCTGAGAGTTCAAACACTGAAGAGCAATCCATCGATGCACAGCTCTACAGATCCCAAAACATGCAAGCATGGCCCTTCGAATGGTCCTAACTTCCCCCCCTCCCAGCGGCACCCATGGTCAGGGTAGATACCTTAGCTACCCAAATCCTATAGGTTATTAGATGAGTTTAAGGGTCTCCAGCTATTTCAGAGTTAAAGGATCCTCTATTACAGCCTCTAGCCTCAGACCCGGACTCCACCTTTGCTCTTCCTTGGCTCCATGCTCCCGTGGTCCTTCAATTTCCTTGACCCTACGGCACTACCTTGATCAGTTTTCTACCTACCAACACCTCATCCCTCTGACCCTATGGTTCTGGCTCCATCTCCACCATGGCTACTCACACTGTCGACTGTGGTGTGGGTCGTCAACCTTGTTCTGGTTTGGGTCTCTGCCTGGATCCTCATGCTCCTGGCTTCATCCTGGTTCCTCCCTCCATTATCACACTGTTCCTTTCAGTAGTGACCTACACTCTGGGCTGTATTAGGGAGTATTGTCTTGCTGGAATGTCCACCCTGGTTTCATCTTCATTCTCTTGGTAATGTAGGTGTTGGGACTATAGCAGCTAATATTCGTTTACACTAATGAGGGGCAGGGTTGGTTTCAAAGATTTCAGCTGCAGTCTGGGCTTTCCATGGTTTTTAAACCTCCCTTTCTTTATGTGTTCAATACTTTTTTCTCCTGTGTCATTTCATTTTATTACACCTTAGCCAATTTCTAAACTAATGTTTTGTTTTCTTTGAATCTATGGATTACTTTAGCTGTTATTGTTATTAGCTGTATATACTACTAGTTTAATGAAATTTCAAGTCAACAGTACAATTAGAAATATGTTTTCTGAAAACAATTGTGACATGTTCAATACTTACAGTATTTTACCCACTGTAAATACAGTATAAACATGTTTAACTTAACTGGAATGACTTAAAAAATGTTTTTTTTTCGTTTAAACTATACCTTTAAGTTAATTAAGATAATCTGTATTATGTTCTGTACCACTCTAAATGTTATATTTAGCCAAAAACTCTTTCCTTCGTACGTTATTAATAGTCATTTTAATGCACCACAGACTGAATAAATACAGTAAATGAAATCTGAAAGCATTTGCTCTGCTGGCACAGGCTTTATGTGCCAAGCCTCCGCACACATCCCAAACACGCTCCATATTCGATATGGCTTCACAGGATTGTGCCCGCTCTCAGTTTCACTCAGCCCTCTCATACAAAATGAATAGTGACCTATCAAGCAAGTTTTTCCAAGATGCTCCCAGTGCTGTACTCTTCCGCCTCCTCTTACTTCAGCTGCTCACTGTCTGAACTACACAACCAAGATAAACGTTCTGCTCAACAACAAAAAAAAAAAACTCTCCTCACCTGCTCAGAGCCAAAAATGTAGGAGGAAAGATATCATTACTGTACAGATTTTTTAAATCAAATTTCAAAATAAATTGTACCTCCTGGGCTAATATACATGCATAGTATTTTGCTAAACCTGTCTTGTCCCTCTACTGATGGCTAATTCATTAAACCATACACTAAACTTTTCGTTCAAAAAATGCTGATTCATTTTATTGACTTTCTGCATGCAAAATGCTTATACTTCTATACTATTGTTTACCAAAATATGAATATGTCTCAATTTATGGCACAGATAAACATGTATGAACATATTCATGCTATATACAGCAAACTTTTTAAAAAGTTTCAAGGAACATTTACATTTATGAATTTAGCAAATGCCTTTAAAGTGACTTATAGGATTTTTAAACAGCAAAGGTGGCATACATTTTCACAAATGTGTATTATGTTAAATGTGGCAAAGTGTCATTAGACTGAATTGTGAACAGACACATACACAGAGATTTACAAATGAGAATGAAAGATCACCAGAAAAAAACAACAACATGTAGTCTTGGTTAGTTTATTTATTTTTATAACAAACAAGCAGGACTAGCAGATAGATAGCGAATAAGTAGGACGTGTTATTTATTATATCAATTTTATACCCCTACCCCTATGCCTACACCTACCCTGTCCCAGATAGCATAAGAATGTGGGTCACTTTAGGCGGTTACACGGCACTGGTGGTCTTCCTTCGGCCCAGACAAAATGAATGTGAGCCTGAAGTGGCCTACCTGTCCAATGGCAAAGGGGGGCCAAAGATTCAAATTCATATATGGGCCATTTAAGGCAAAGATTTGACACTTATGGCAAAATGTAATCTGAAGGTGAGCCTAATGTGGCTTATGTGGAAAATGGTAAATTTGGCCCAAATGATGAAGGACAAATGATGGCCACAGTTGGCAAAAATGTGGTATAGTCATTTAAGGGTAATCTGGGTCTAAACCTAAAGTGGCTCACACGTGTAAGTGCAAATGTGGCCCAGTTATCTTAAGACATATGTGGGACACGTTTGGCGAATATTCGGCACAGAAAGCTCTGACTACTGCAGCTGTGAGCCTAATGTGGCCCAGTTATTTTAAAATATATGTGGGCCACATTTGGCAAATATTCAGCACAGTAAGCTCTGGCTAATGTGGATTTGAGCCTATAAGGGACCAGAGAAGAAATGGAAAATGTGGCCCAGTTATCTTAAAATATATGTGGGCCACTTTAGGCAAATATGTGGCACCGTAAGCTATGGCTAATGTGGATTTGAGCCTATAATGGCCCATAGAAGATATGGTAAATGTGGCCCAGTTATCCTAAAACAAATGTGGGCCACTTTTAGCAAATATTTGGCACAGATAGCTCTGGCTAATGTGGCTGTGAGGCTAAAGCGGCCCAGAGAAGGTATGGCAAATGTGGCCCAGTTATCTTAACACATATGTGGACCCCATAGACTCACAAGTCAACATCATGGAGAAAAGTGTTTGCTTTAGTTGGGCTCATAGCCCTAAACCTCTTTATATAAATTTACTTTTGGGCTGCTGTAACTTTTAAGAACTTTGATGAAAACTTTATTCATTACAGCAAACAAGAAAAAAAAACAATAAAACTAAGTGAGACAAAATAATTTAATTTACTGATGTTAACCAATGTTTAATCCATTATTAAACTTCTGCTTAAAGAGACATCGGTAACACTATATAATAACTACACACTATGAATAATTTACTAAGCATTAGCATCTAGTGAATTCATTATCTGTTAAGCATTAACTCTACATTAATAAATGTTAGTAAGTAGTTTATAACTGCAGCTACAAATGCTGTATTCTTGACCTATAAGCACCTATATAATGTGCTTAATAATTGTATTTTCATTCTTAGTTAATGATTTATTTTTCATTACTAAATTAAGTATCGCATTATTTACAAACCAGTTGTATTTAAGAGTAGTTGAGGGTTTTAGGATCATTCAGAATGAGTTAGTAAATGATTAATAAACTATTGAAATCAATGTTTATATATCTTATTATTCAGGCATATACTAATAGTTAACTAATATGTTAATAAATGCTTTATTAACTCAACTTCATGCAATTTTGTGACCTAATCTAAAGTGAGGACTATTTATGCTTTATAAATCCCTTATAAATGACAACTAAAGGCTCAGAATCAAATGAACAATAATATTTTCAATCTTTTCTAAAAAATAAAATTACTGTACAGTTTAAGCATTGCTGAATAACAGGAGTGTCAAAATACCACATAAAACTGGATAAAACAACAACAACAATTGAATAATTTAACAATATAATAAGATGCAAAGTTTAAACTCTACAGTTATTTTATTTTAGAGAAGTTTGCAAAGATTTATTTTTCATTTGAAGTAGTTTTATTTGTGTAGCTTTAAATGAAAAGGAATGGATAATGTCATTTTTCCTGTTTAGAATTTAACTAAGTCTTTATTTGTCATTTATAAGGGGTATAATAAGCATAAATAGTCCTCACTTTAGATCGGGTCACAGAACTCGATGAAGTTGAGTTAATAAAGCATTTATTAACATACATAGTAACTCTTAATATATGCCTGAATAATAAGACATAATAATGTTCATTTCAATAGTTTATTAATCATTTACTAACTCATTCTGAATGATCCTAAAAACCCTCTACTACTCTTAAATACAACTGGTTTGTAAATAATGCGATACTTAATTTAGTAATGAAAAATAAATCATTAACAAAGTATGAAAATACAATTATTAAGCACATTATAAATATGTTTGTAAGTCAAGAACACAGCATTTGTAGCTGCAGTTATAAACTGCTTACTAACGTTTATTAATGTAGAGTTAATGCTTAACAGATAATAAATTAACTATTTACTGATGCTTAATAAATGATTTATAGTGTGTAGTTATTATAAAGTGTTACCGAGACATTAATAATCAGTGTGTGAACCTCAACAACGGTGACAATTAACAAAACAAACGAATTCACAAACATCACAAAAAGGATACTAAAAGTGACAAAATCAACAATGTCAACATAAACAGCAGAATCAACAGCAAATAATGAAAACTGTAGCATCAGTAAGCTATAGAGTGTATTCATACTGCAATACAAGCTGGGATTTTTGTACTTTGCCACACCTAGCAAGTGTAAGGTGTAGGCCAGATCTGGGCCAGAATAAAAGCAAATTGTGACCCAGAATATGGTCAGTTCTGGTTCATGTGGTTGAATTCTGGCTGATATGTGATTTTGCTATGGCTTAATTGTGGCCCAGATCTGGCAAACTGGAGCAGACCGCCCAAATGCCATCATTCCATGCGGTATGTGGGCCAAATGTAAGTCTCTGGTGTGGGCCGGATTTGAGTCGCATGAATTTTGCTAGGGGTTGGGCTTGCCTTCCCACATCTCTTGGCCAATGAATCAGAGTGTGAACTACTACAGTACACATATACACATCATCATGATGTCACTATAGCACACATTGCGAGCACTGCAGGGCAAGCGTTTTCACTTAATTTATATGAACGTTGAGCGTAATGTGCTGAATGAGCATTGATGCTAATTTTCTGTATAATGAACTGAAACTTGACGTCCATTTCACATCCACACATTCCACCCTTTTGAAGAACAGCACAAAGGTATAATTCATCTGAAAGCTTCAATTTCAAAGGAAAAATCGATATGGTGAATAAAATGTTATACTGACATTTAAAAAAAAATAAAAAATGTATGGTTTTGTATGTATGGCATTTTAACTTCAAGGTGCCATCTAGAAAGTGATCTATGTTTTAAAAAAATAAAATGCCTAAAATTTAAGTGGGTATACTAGGATGTGTAAATTAGGATGTGTGAAATCCTAAATCCATCATTAATCCAACTAAAGTTGTAAGTTTTGTAAGTGGTTACCAACATAGTTCAGCAGCATCACTGTTCCAATCAACCGTGTCAAAAACTGGTGTGGTTGGAGCTAAGTTCTTGACTGGTTAGAAGCATAGTTTCCTAATAATGGTACATATGGATTTCATATGGATAGAATGAATGTTATCATAATAACCAAGCTAACATGCTGTAAAAATGTATATCTCCATACATGTACTCATTTATTTCTGCATGTTTTAGTTTGTAACTAAATGTTTTAAAGGGTAAATGTTGGCAACAATCCAGAATAACATCAAAAAAACTGCATAATAAAAGAAAATAACAAAGAATAAAACACCAAAAGCAGTCCATGGACATCATTTTGGTATTTACAGCAGTAATCTGACATTATTTTGATCTCAAATTGATAATTAGCGCAAAATACAGTATTACTCCACAACTTGTGTGATATCAGTATGGTTTAAATGAGGAAATAGTTGTAACTAGTTAGTTTATTAAAAAAAAAATAATTCATTCATTTCCCTTCAGCATAGTCCCTTATTTATTAGGGGTTGCCACAGCGGAGTGAACTGCCAACTTATTCAAAAAATAATTAATGTAATACATTTTTCATAAACTATGTTAACTAGCTTGAATCATTGTGATGACATTATGATGTTTGGCACTTTCTTATGAAATGCTAAGAATTGGATTATTATTAGATTTTGAGAAAATGATCAAAGCCAAAACATTATCACACGGATAATATGATAATGACCATTTTATTCATATAGCACAATTTGAACAACCTTCGTTAACCAATGTGCTTTTCAACAAACAAACAGAAAGGAGACAGACAACAACAAACAGTTTAAGAATAACAATCAAACCTTCTTCTGCCTTTGAGAACAAAAAACTATTTAGTCTAGACTTAAAAATGATGAAGGAAGGTGCTTGTATTATTTACAGCGGTAAAGCACTCCAAAGCACTTGCACTACTTAAGTCATGATTTGGGGATACACAGCAGATCCTGATTGGAGGACTTTGATAGGCTGGTATAAAAGTTAGCAGCTCACTGAGGTAGATATAGATGAGTCTTAATGTTTAGAGATATACTTATTACATTATGTGCATTTATTATGAGCTGTAGTTGTGGAAGGCAGCTACTGTCTGAATGGATCTTTGAATAATTTTAGCAAATTATTCATTTTTGTAAAAATCAAGGCAATTAATATTTAGCAGGCACATCGTGTAAACATCAATTATGGTATTTTGCAGAGGATAAATATTGCACACCACTATAATACAATCTATATTTCTATTACTCTTATACTGACCTAACAGTATTTTCTCTTTGTTGTCTAAACCATCACACAGACTTACAATTTGTTACAATTTTTATATATGGCTATATATATATATATAAATCATACAAAAAAGTAACCCTTGAGATATTTAGAGCCGCAGTGGCGAAAATGGCAATATTTGGAGTTGTTGTTTTATCTATGGGTCAGGCACAATTTTCTGTGTGCTTTCTCAATATATGAGTGAAATGGAATTTCATGATTATGACAAAACTGTTACTGGCTCTGAGTTTGAGGCTCATATAGAAAAGTGATGAACGACACATGAGAAATAAAAGTCTGCACTATGTCATCCCTATAATTTATCACATACACAAAAAAAAAGCCAAAGAAACATCAGGGATTTGCAGCCGAGGTTTACCAGATAAATGCAGCATTAGTCACACAACAATATGTGGGTGTTTCTTCAACTGCAGGCACTTTAATGTCCCAGGGGTTGATTCTTATTCAAGCTAACAGATTTCTTTGCTTTTCTTACTGGTATATGAATGTCACATTAAAATAATCTTGGAATCTCTGAAACATAACTTTTATTATGTTGTCTATATAATTCTATATAGTTTTTTTAATTTCTATATAATTTTCTAACATAACTATTAATAACTTTTTCTGGAAATATGTACTGTTTGTTTTATGAATTATACCTTTGCTCCAATCTCAGACTTTAAAACTTAAAAGTATATAACAAATCTGTAATACAAGTAATTTAAGAAAAAACAACAACTCTGGAATTCAATCATACACTACCTGACAAAAGTTTTGTCGCCTATCCAAATTTTAGGACCAACAAATAATAATTTGACTTCTAGTTGATCATTTGGTATCAGAAGTGGCTTATATGAAAGACAAATGCTTCTAGATTATTCTAGATTACAATTATTTTACCAAAATAAATCATGATCATGCCTTGATTTTTAATGATTTAGTTAGGACAGTAAGGTCTGACTTTGCTTAGACAAAACTCTTGTCACTTAACAGAAATAATGTACAGTACAGAATATAAAGTCATGGTGCAGTGGAAAAAGAATGAATATTGTGTACGACTCCCATGAGCTAGGACGACTGCATCCATACATCTCTGCAATGACTCAAATAACTTATGAATAAAGTCATCTGGAATGGCAAAGAAAGCGTTCTTGCAGGACTCCCAGAGTTCATCGAGATTCTTTGGATTCATCTTCAATGCCTCCTCCGTTATCTTACCCCAGACATGCTCAATAATGTTCATATCTGGTGACTGGGCTGGCCAATCCTGGAGCACCTTGACCTTCTTTGCTTTCAGGAACTTTGATGTGGAGGCTGAACTATGAGAAGGAGCGCTATCCTGCTAAAGAATTTGCCCTCTCCTTTGGTTTATAATGTAATGGGCAGCACTAATGTTTTGATACCTCAGGCTGTTGATGTTGCCATCCACTCTGCAGATCTCTTGCATGCACTCGTACTTAATGTTACCTCAACCATGATTTTTCCTTCACCAAACTTGACAGAAAACTATGAGAACCTTGGGTCCATGCGGGTTCAAATAGGTCTTCTGCAGTATTTGTGATGATTGGAATCAGGTTCAACAGATGATTCATCAGAAAAATCGGCCACTTTTCCAAATGATCAAATAGAAGGCAAGTTATTATTTGTTGCTCTTACAATTAGGATCGATGACAAGACTTTTGTCAGGTAGTGTAGATTTCTCTTCTCTTCATGTTATCTACTAGCAATCTAAATTCAACTTTTCACAGTATGTTGCGTATTGGTTAAATCCAAAGCAATTCCATAGTTTTTGTTATTAATGCAATTTAAATATTTGTAATTGTAGGCAGTCCTCAATCTAAATCACAAAGCATTGACATAAAAGAAATGAGCTTTGTAACTAACTTAACAGAAGGTTCCATTTTTTTTTTTTTTGCCAAAATTGAATAAAATAACTCTTTATTTTAACATCTGCTCTTCCATCATCAAGGCAAAAAATGATGAAAAGGGAAAATCATATTAATTAAGTTACTTGAGTGCTCAGAGTGAAATATGTTCACAATGAAACATGAATCATGCTCACAATGAAAACACTGAGTTAATAGTGTCAAATTTCAGGTCATTTTAACCTTCAATGGATTGTTCACCCAAAACTGTAAATTCTGTCATCATTCACTCACTCTTTACATGATTTTCTTTTTTCTGTTAAAGGCAGAAGGAGATATTTTGAACATTTTGGACACCTGTAACCATTGACATCTATATAGTATTTGTTTTTCCTACTATGGATGTCAATGATTACTGATTTCCTTTTTTTTTTTTGTTTTCAAAATATCTTTTTTTGTGAAAAAAGAAACTTATAAATGTCTGTAACCGCATTTTTTGGGTGAATTGTCCCTTTAAGCAATCATGCTTGAATGAAAAAGCATGAAATAAGAATGAAAAATGAATTTTCTGGATGTCAGCATTTCACAATGCAAATGTAATCGCAAAAAGACAAATGAACTAAACATTAATAAACACAATAAATATTTGATGATGATGTAGAAATATTCTTGACTTCCAAAAAATAAAATAAAGGAGAAAACACTGAACTTCAATCCCATTGACACCACTTTCCCTTATAAAAATTAACTGTACATTTCTAGTTAAACCATCCTTCTGCAAACGTATACCAATAACGGAAATAAGGGCAGCATTAATAGATAAAAATGTGGGAGAGTGTTGCTATTATGTTTTTGTTTCATATTGGAATATGGAGCAATTAAGTGTTGATATTTAATCAAAAGTAATTCACAAATACTTGAAAATGAAATGATTTAATTAGCTAAGCGGAGGCACAGGAGAGAAGTTCAGGTATGTCTAATTGATAGTTTAATTTTGTCTTCTTTCGAAGTTTTATGGCGGTTGGCAAGCAAATGATGACATCGCTTGAATGGAGGCAGGTCCGGGTCTGCCCTAAACACCCAAGTTTTGTTAAATCAGGGCCGCAAAGTGAAAAGAGTGTCACAAACTCACGGTTGACTAAAAGGCGAATCAAAATAAGCATTGCAATTTTCTGGACGGGTTTTGTAAGGGCAATGCAATAAAAAACGTTTTGCAAATAGATTTCTTTTTTTTATTATTGCAAATGCAGTTCTTTTTTTGTTTGCAAATTAAATTTTTATTCTCAACTTAGTTTTCTCTTTATTTTTATCATTTAATTTATTTTCGCTTGGCGATTTTTGGAGATTTGCATTTATTTTATTTTATTTTTGCTCAATACTTTATGTTTTTCTTTTATTTTGCAAGTATATATGGCCCTAGATTGACTCCATACCCAAATACTGAGACATACAAACTGACCAATCAACATGTGACCCCATCGTAAAAGTCCACACACATATTAACCAGTCCCTGATCTTATCAGTTATGCCTTTGGATTCTGGGTGAACCTTCTTGGTGAAAAAGACATGTTTTACAATATAAACAAATTCATATAATAATTTGCATTAATACAGCTAATTCGTTTGAATCTGTACGAGTTTAGTCATACAAAAATGTAAGATGTTTAAAAGGAGGCGTGGCACCAAACCCCACCCCCAAACTGTCATTGGGGGGAAAGCAAATTGTACGAATGAGATCATACAGTTTCATACGAATTAGCCAGTAAATCAAAAGGTTATGAATTGCCGTGAGATCGCATTGGATATATATATAGTTCTCTTAGACGTGGCATGTATTTTTTATACATTTTTTCAACACATTTCTAAACATAATAGTTTCAATAACTAATTTGCTAATAACTGATTTATTTTATCTTTGCCATGATGACAGTAAATAATATTTTACTAGATATTTTTCAAGACACTTCTATACAGCTTAAAGTGACATTTAAAGGCTTAACTAGGTTAATTAGGTTAACTAGGCAGGTTAGGGTAATTAGGCAAGTTATTGTATAACAATGGTTTGTTCTATAGACTATCTGAAACAAATATAGCTTAAAGGAGCTAATAAATCTGACCTTAAAGTGGTTTTAAAAAAAATTTAAACTGCTTTTATTCTAACTGAAATAAAACAAATGAGACTTTCTCCAGAAGAAAAAAATATTGTCAGACATACTGTGAAAATGTCTTTGCTCAGTTAAACATCATTTGGGAAATATTAAAAAAAATAACTTTCAACTAAATCAACTGTGTATATATTTGCGTTGTTTTGTCTATCTTTAGGAGATAAGAGCATATTTATCTGCACTCTGAAAGCAAAAGAAAGAGATTAAAAAGTCATAACAGAAACGCACAGGCTACATTACGAGCCAGAAAACAACAGCTTTTTGTGCCTTTCTGCGAGTGTTGTCTAAAGCCAAACTTGATTCTATAGCCAGAGCCCACAGGAGTTCCCAGCAGGGAGAGAATCCAGTAAACAGAAATAATACAAGACTGATAGTGAAGGCGGAACATTTATAGCAAAACCATCATGTTCTGCTGAAAAGATGTATTGCAATTTAAAGGGCTCAGATTATACCTTTATACACAATGTAAAATAAGTCTTGGGTGTCCCCAGAATGTGTCTATGATGTCTCAGCTCAAAATACTTGCCAGATAATATATCATAACCTGTTAAAGGAATTACTAAGTTTGGGATCAGAGGGACCTGTTTTAGCTGCACCTGCAACTTTAACTATTTTTGAGCTGGTTCTCCCCACCCACTGTTCAGGCATGTCTGCTTCAGAAGGATACCTGTTGTCAGATGTCAGATTAACAGCACACACGGACAACATCTCAGACACTCATGAATCAGAGATCACAAATACCACAAGACTTAACCACGAAGTTTCTGATTTGTTTATTAAGCATTTCTGCAATGATGAATGAACTACACACCAATTACACTACAAAGTTTGCTGTGTACTATTAATACGCAGGTTTAGCATGTTGCACTGTTTTTGCATCGATTCGAGGCAAGGATGCCCTCAATACAAGTAAATATGCCTAAATTCCATACACTTTCAAAAAATAAATGTACAAAACCTGTCACTGATGGTATTTTTTTCAATTTTATACCATACAAATGCCCATTGGTACTTTAAAAGGTACAAATTTGTACCTTTGAAGCACTATGAGGTAAACATTTGTAATTTTAGCTATTAATATTTACTTTTAAAGATACTATGTACACTACCAGACAAAAGTCTTGCTGTCGATCCCAGTTGTAAGAGCAACAAATAATAACTTGATTTCTAGTTGATCATTTGGAAAATTGGCCGATTTTTCTGATTAATTATCTGTTGAACTGCATCCCAATCATCACAAATACTGCAGAAGACCTATTGGAACCCACATGGACCCAAGATTCTCACAGAAATCAGTCAAGTTCGGTGAAGGAAAAATCATGATTTGGGGTTACATTCAGTATGGGGGTGTGTGAGAGATCTGCAGAGTGGATGGCAGCATCGACAGCCTGAGGTATCAAGACATCTGTGCTGCCCTTGACATTACAAACCACAGGAAAGGGCAAATTCTTCAGCAGGACAGGGCTCCTTCTCATACTTCAGCCTCCACATCAAAGATCCTGAAAGCAAAGAAGGTCAAGGTGCTCCCGGATTGGCCAGCCCAGTCACCAGAGATGAACAATATTGAGCAAGTCTGGGGTAAGATGAAGGAGGAGGCATTGAAGATGAATCCAAAGAATCTCGATGAACTCTGGGAGTCCTGCAAGAATGCTTTCTTTGCCATTCCAGATGACTTTATTCATAAGTTATTGTAACTTTATTCATAAGACTTTATATTCTATACTGTACATTATTTCTGTTAAGTGATAAGACTTTCGTCTAAGCAGAGTCAGACCTTACTGTCCTGATTATACAATTAAAAATCTGGTAAAAATTTGGTAAAATAAACGTAATCTAGAGGCCTTTGCCTTTCAAATAAGTCACTTCTGATACCAAATGATCAACTAGAAGTCAAGTTATTATTTGTTGTTCCTAAAACTCGGATAGGTGACAAGACTTTTGTCAGACCTGTAAAGTTTTGAAAAGGTACCACCTCAGTGACAGGTTTGTGCCATTATTTCTGAGAGTGTATGTACTGTAGATCCATCAAAACTACTGTACAAAATAGTGATTCAAGCGATAATATAACCACTTTTTTTCTGTCTTTCCTTTATTAAAAATATGAGAAATAAGTTTAAAATGCTATAAAATACAGTGTGACAAATACAGAAAGTGTAACGCTTTCTTCTTGAGGTGCAGCTGGATCACGGATTGTTTGGATAGATGTATCTTTTAATCCTAGCTTCTTTGCAAATTCTTTGTTATGAACATAATAATGTGCTAATGGTAGACATGATGATATGCGCATGTCAATCATTATCGTCATTATACACGTCATGGTGCAGCTGGCAAAATCGCTTGGATTTGGATCCTGGTTTAATTATAGGAGATTTAAAAAATTGTGTTTATTCCACTCTAATATGGCTGTTTACACACTATACTACACACATTTCTGCCTAAACAGCTTCCAAACTGTTCCAAAATTTTACATGATAAGTACATGGTGCCCTTTAAAAAAATAGAATAACAGCCAAATTCAAAATTTCATTGACTTTTTACATATCTGTCTAAAGTGGCGTGCTACGATGAACTGCCGTTAAAAAAAGTTTTGTTCATTCAAGCAACGCGACCACATTCAAGCCACCTTCGAGAGGAAGTAAATTAGTGCCTGAAAATCGTGATGGCTCTGTGGGCCAGATAAGAACAGGTGAAGTCAAACATAATGTTCCTGCTCAGTGGGCACATTAAATTGACAGATTTATCCTCCTTCTGTCAGACATGCCTTGGACACTAAGTACACTTGAGAAAACCACGGCGCGCTGTGTTCAGCTTAGCAGAGAATCTTTCCTAAACAGACCCCTGACTAAAGCAAACACGACACGGGTCTGCTGAAGGGACCCATCAAACACGCTCGCACACAGATGTCCCGATCCTTTTGTGCTAGACGACAAGTCTTTTCGCTTTCTCTCTCAGCCGATGCAATGTTGTTCATTTACTCGAGCTACCGGGACTGATTTGCTGAGTAACACAAATTTGCACGGTCCCAGTGGAAAGATTGTGCTCATTCAGTGAGTTCATGTATGGAAATGATGCACGGCTACATCTGGAATATGGGATTTCAGGGGACTGGGCTGTAAATAATTTACAGTTAGATAAACATGTGCCAAAGCAAATCCAAAACACTGTTAAACATCCAAAAACCCGTCTGCAAACATTATAGTTGTCGCCTGAACATGTGTGATTAGACGGCGGTGTTCACAGGAGCATGACATCTGTGAAATGTCTTTACGGAGGGTGATGAATACAGCTTTTATTCTGAAATTCACTCATATGATTTCATGGATATACAGTGCAGATAAAAAAAATGTAGAGAACAACCTCCCATTTTCTAGCTTTAAAGGTCTCATTCATTTTCTTTTTGGCTTAGTCCTTTTAATCAGGGGTCGCCACATTGGAATGAACCGCCAACTTATCCAGCATTTGTTTTACGCAGTGGATGCCCTTCCAGCTGCAACCCATCACTGGGAAACATCCATACACACTCATTCACACACATACACTATGGACAATTTAGCTTATTCAATTCGCTTTTAAGGTCTTTTTTTAAATTATTCTAACACGAGGAAAAAAAGGACGTCTTAAGCATATTAAAATGCATATTCTGAAGAAAGAACTTAATGATAGTTTACCCAAACATTACAATTCTGTCGTTAATTACTTGACTTCTAGTTGATCATTTGGTATCAGAAGTGGTTTATATGAAAGGCAAAGGCCTCTAGATTACGCTTATTTTAGCAAAATAAATCATGATCATGCCTTGATTTTTAATGATTTAAATAGGACAGTAAGGTCTGACTTTGCTTAGACAAAACTCTTGTCACTTAACAGAAATAATGTACAGTACAGAATATAAAGTCATGGAGCAGTGGAAAAAGAATTAATATTATGTATGACTCCAATGAGCTTGGAGGACTGCATCCATACATCTCTTCAATGACTCTAATAACTTATTAATGAAGTCATCTGGAATGGCAAAGTAAGCGTTCTTGCAGGACTCCCAGAGTTTATCAAGATTCTTTGGATCTTCAATGTCTTCTTCATCATGCTCAATAATGTTCTTTTCTGGTGACTGGGCTGGCCAATCCAGGAGCACCTTGGCCTTCTTTGCTTTCAGGAACTTTGATGTGGACTTTAGTCAGGAAGTGTTTTTGAGTTTTTTCTTTTGTTGAAAACAAAATAAGATATTTTGAAGAATGTTGGAAATCTTTAACCAATGACATCTGTATTTGTTTTTACTAGTATGGAAGTCAATTGTTACGGGTCTTCAACCTTGTTTAAAATATCTTCTTTTGTGCTCAACAGAAGAAACTCATAAAGGTGAGTAAATAATGAGTGTGTTTGTATTTTTGCGTGAACTGTCCCTTTAGATGAGATACCTAAAAATTAACATCGATCAAGCTTGCAGATAACACTGGTGTTAAATTTCCTAATTATTTGGAAAAACTTTTTACTGGCAGTCTAACTTTCCAGTTTTCACTGACATTGCAAAACAGTGAATCATTCCACAGTGACTGACAGCAGGTTGCCCAGATGATGGCCAAAGGGATGAGCCTTTCAGCCACAGCAAGAGTAGCTGGTCTTTCCAAGTCTGTGGTTTCTACAATATTTAATCTTTACAATGTCATTATCTCACTTGAGTCCCATAATGCTAGATGTCCTCGGAAGACCGATGCACAGGAGGACAGGATAACGCAGAGACTCTCAATAATCTATCAGTTCAACACAGTAGCTGGATTTGACCATCAATTCAGTGCCGAACAGGATAAAGATCTTTTCATCATACAGTGTCTCAATGTGTGTGCCTCTGCAGAGTGACCAAAACTCTCATCAGCAATAACAATCTAAAGTCTAAACTAATCTTTGCTGAGGAAGAGGATGTTGTGTGGACATTTTACTGATCCAAAGTTCATTGAAAGATGAAAGCAAGTGTAATTAATTTAGGTCTGATGAAAAACAGTACTGTATGTTTGCTCTTAGGGCATCACAGTGGCGCAGTGGGTAGCACAATCGCCTCACAGCAAGAAGGTTGCTGGTTCAAGTCTCTGTTGGGTATGTTCCACTCATGTTCATGTGGGTGCTCCGGTTTCCCCCACAAGTCCAAAGATATGTGGTATTGGTGAATTGGGTAAGCTAAATTGTCCGTAGTGTATGAGTGTGTATGGATGTTTCCCAGTGATGGTTACAGCTTGAAGGGCACTGCGTAAAACATATGCTGGATAAGTTGGCGGTTCATTCTGCTGTGGTGACCCCTGATTAATAAAGGGACTAAGCCAAAAAGAAAATGAATGAATGAATGAATGTTTGCTCTCAAATGGTAGAGACTGAACCCAAAGGGGCCAATGTGGCGCCTGTCACAATGCAAGTGGTCATGCTAGTTTCTGCCCAGTACAGGTATCATTTTCATGTTGTTTAAATGCATTTGCAACCATTTGTGCTATTTCGAGGCAGCTGAAATAGACAGAGGATGTCCTTCTTGATACCCAGTTAGTGTGATTTCGCCAAGTAGGACGTGATCCTGGATTACATTTATGTTGATCCTGGAACAACATTCCAATCAGCCAATCAGATTCAAGGGATAAGTTTACAGTTTATTTTAAGTTTAGACTAATAGTTAGGGTTATGTGCTTCTACACCACTGTTATCCAACTATTAATCCCCTCTGGTCTTGGGAATAAGTTACAGTTATAGTTGGGTTTAGAGTAAGGGATTGTGTACGGATTATATTTTCAAACAGAAATGTTGATCCAGGGCTGTGTCCTACTTGGCAAAATCACACCCACACTGATTCCCAGCACTGTGAGTACAATCCTTAATGCTGGGAAACCCCCACACACACTTTGCCATTCAGACATCACAGCTATTTTTTTCATTTATCCAATTCACCTACAGTATCACATAGACTTTGGGAAAAAAAACAAAGCACAGTGTAACGAATATGGCCGATCAGACACATAATTATTTTGCTTTATTCAACAAATGCGTCAGCAAACAAAGTGTCAGCTTCTCCTATCCAGAAAAGACTGGATGGTCAGTTGTAATCCGATCTCAAGGTATTTATGACACAACGATCCTTCGTATTTATGAAGGAATGTGCTGGAACTTCTATAAGCTCCTTGCTTAAGACTGATGTTTTTAATGTAAACTTTTATTCTCTCTTTATGTGCAATCAGGTGTTTTGCAACAAGTCTCTTGCTCATGTATTAATATTATGGTTTTAATACTTCTGCAATCAATATTTAACTCTAAACAAGCTCATAGATGGTTCATGTTTGATGTCCCTGCAAAGCTGTGTAGTGAACGATTGGTTACATCTCATGTTAATACGTGTGCAACATATTAACACTATAAGAAACTTGAACATATCTGCATCCGTTTACAGCAAGAATGCCTATGCAAATCACCCCACTTTGAAACCAAAATTTAGCTTCCCATTGGTCAACTCGACTCTGGAGGGTGGATACAAAACCACCCTTATAAAAGCTTGTGACCTAAGGCAACTGCCCAGAATCTAGAAGACCAAAGAAAGACTTGAATTCAGAACCCCCAGGAGAACCCCAGAGGACTCCAGGGAGCAGGCAGGGACCCAGACAAAATGGGTTAATCGCATAGCTCAGAAATTCCCATCTCTGATACCTTTTTTTCTTTCTTTTCCATTGAGAGTCTAATTAAGGTTTTGCGCCACAAAACCAGTAGTCAAACACAACTTGCCATTTTGCTGCTTCAGAACTTGAAACGACCGACTCCAGCCCACTCCAAGTCTCACAAGGACAAAGACCTGACGACCAGCTAACCACATGCTCAAAAGAGGGAGTTTTGCACATCACAAAAGGAACGCAAGTAACACTTCCAGGCTACCACTGAACTGGCGTAAACTAAATGTAACCCTAAAGAGACCATAGAAGGGTTAAATAGATTATTTTTGGTTCGCTTGGTTTGGTCTTACAAAATCTGAGGTTTTTCCATCATTACACTCTCTCAAACTCTTATTTTACTTTCTTTACTCTTCTCTACACTTGTATAAATTTGTGTTTGTGTTAGAAGCCACATTCAAATGAATCTTCAATTCCCTTTGAGCTAATTCGCAACACTGAGGAAACTGGTGGGTGTGATTTTGCCATGTATAATGCGATCCTGAATTAACATTGATGTTAATCCTGGGACGACATTTTTGCTCAAAAATGTAATTCATACCTAATCTTTACCCCTAAACCCAACCCTAACTGTAAATTATTCAGAAAATCAGAGAAGATTAATAGTTGGATAACAATCATGTAACCATAACTGTAAGCCTAAACTTAACATAAACTGTAAACATATCCCTTAATTCTGATTGGAATGTTGTTCCAGGATTAATATAGATGTTCTATTCAAATGTTCTACTTCAAATGTCCTACTTCACATGTCCTATTAAACTAATCAAGGAATCCCACACAGACATGGGGAAAACATGCAAACTCTCTTTCCAGCAGGGACTCGAACCAGTGACTTCCTTCCTGTGAGGCAACTGTGCTGACCAAGTAGCCACCATCACATCCTTATTTTAAAAACTACATTATTTAAATGAAGTGTTTAGGAATTGTTCTCTGGTTTTGAATTCTGATGTATATGTTGACATTACTGAATCAGCAGCTGACTGAGACAATTTGGATAAAGGAATAAATGAGAATGAGCCAAGCAGTTCAATTAGCAGGTTCATCAACAGCGCACAGCATGCTCGGTTAAATTAATTTCTGGTCGGATTTAAAGTTAGTCACTATCTTTTGGCAGGCAATGCCTGAGGTAAATACCACAGTTTCCCATGTCTCCAAAGCTTGTTGAATATTTTTGTGTAATGGTCACTAAGAACAAAGATGAGCAATGGATCTCAATCTCTGGAGCAAATGAGGCTGGGTCATTCATCTCTGAAATTACATGTCTTGGGAAAACATTCCTTGCACTTTATTTCAATCAGGACCCAGGGATTGTTAACAATAGACATAAAAGGCAGCGGTGATAAATCGCTCTGTTCGGATACATGTGACTCCAGGCCCTTTTAGGGACTTAATTTATCAAATTTTCAATTGATCCTGTCATCTCTCTTTCTCCATTTCATTGGATGAGAGTACTTGAAGTGATGTAATTTCAAAACAGATCCAGATGGGTTTAATTAGGGTTGTCAGTTGGTATAAAACGGTAATCTAATTACTTGGATAATATGTGGATTCATAAACAGAATTCATTACATATCAGTAAAAGATACCAAGCAGCCAAACTTATCTAACATTAATATTTTACATTATATAAATACAAACATAACATAAATATGTCTTACAAAATAACATAGCTTTGTCGACTATTATGAATATTCCAAATGAATGCAAACCCAATAATTAAATATAATAAAATACATAGTTTTATAAACAAATAAAAAAATAAAGGTCACAATTTATTTGCACTTACACAAAAAAGTATACTTACATAAGGAAGCGCTTGAAAAATAAGGCAATTACATACCTATAGACTTTTAAATGCTTCCTAGTAATTAATATCTAGAAAACAATGTAAGGAGTTTTATTATCTTTGTTATATTAATTTGATGGCTTTTTTCAGCAAATATTTATATATGTAATTAACTCTGTTGATGAACTTGCATCGAATCTGATCATTTTATTTCATACTAATTGACAGTTCTAATTAAACTCATCTGGATTCATTCTTTAATTACATGACTTGTAATACTCGCATTAAGGAGAAATTAATTTGTTAAATAAACTAACATTTCTTAACACTTGTACACTGCTCAAATTTACTTTACTTTTGTTATGTTCGGGATGAAAACATTTACTAAATTGAACAGCTGTAAAAATGCATCAGATAAAAAGATTTTTTTTTTTTTTCATAAATCTGTTAATCAACCTCAGTCCTAATCAAAACTTCTAAATTGTTTAGAAAGTTACAGGATTTTAATTCTTTAATTGCCAAATTCAGAAATAATGTCACTGATTTGGTGAAAAAACACACAAAATGATGTATTTTTTATGTAAAAAGTAATTGTGGACTGGATTTTTTGTTTTGTTTTGGACATGTGAATGATTAGTAGCAACATTGGCTTTGATGCATTGTTAGATTTTCATTTTTCGATTTTCATTCCATAATTTACTGTTGGTGGCTGTTTTTGCCTTCATTGACTTCCATCATAACCTCATTTGATGGTGCAGAAATACACAGTCTTTGTTTTTGTTTAATCTATGTAGTTCTGAGAGCTGAGAAACATATTTTGATTTTCTCCGACACATCAAGGTAAGTGCGTAAAGGTCACTCTCATACTCTCACACACATACACACACTTTAATTTGTTGTTATACTCTATATAAAATCCAGAATCCAAGCGTTTTTTTTGCACAGGCGTATCTAAAGGGTTATTGGTGCCAATTGATGATCAACAGTAAAAATTGCAAATGTGACCTCTTCCCAATAGGGAAAACCACCAACAATCAAAAATGCATGTAATAAAAAAATGTGGTTAATATGGAAGTAAATGGGGCAAAAACAGCCACCAACAGTAAATTTGAAAGAAAAAAATGAAAATCAATAAAAAACACTGCATCAAAGACAATGTTGTTTCAAAAATCCAGTCTACAATAACTTTTTATATTGAAAATACGTCATTTTGTGTTTTTCCACCAAATCAGTGACATTATTTCTGAATTTGGCCATTAAAGAGTTCAAATTTTCTAAACAATTTAGTAGTTTTGATCAGGACTGAGGTTGATTAACAGATTTTTATTTATTTAGTAAATTTTCCCAAAGTGGATCGTTGACGTTTTTTTTTTTTTTTAATTCAAAGCATTTTCTCAAAATATGTGTCAAAATAATATTTGTCATAGAAAAATCATTCTGCTAGCTGAAACACAGAAAAAGTTATGGCTATATTAAGACTCTAAAATCACCCGTACATAAGGGTAGGGGCGGACTTAACCAATAAGCGAGGTAAGCAGCCGCTTAGAACCCCGGGAAATTAGGGGGCCCGACAAATGCAACGAATTGCCCAAATTAATCATATAGATTATTTATAAATGTTCTATCATATGTTGAAAAATCTGTCTATAACCATTAAGATTTTGACGTCATTACTTCCTTTTAAAACTGGGGGCCCCATGAATAGTGGAACGTTCCTTACATACTGCACATGCAAATATTAAAATCTAATCACAAATATGGCTGATTTACTGTATGGAGTAAGTTTGTTTTTATTTGTGAATTTATTGTATTTCATTTTTACATTCGGAAGATAAAGGTTTCATTCCTTCATTTTCTTTTCGGCTTAGTCCCTTTATTAATCAGGTGTCGCCACAGTGGAATGAACCGTCAACTTATCCAGCATATGTTTTACGCAGCAGATGCTCTTCCAGCCGCAACGCATCACTGGGAAACATCCATACACACTCATTCACTGTGGACTATTTAGCTGACCCAATTTACCTATACCACGTTTTGGACTTGTGGGGGAAACCGGAGCACCCGGAGGAAACCCTCACGAACACGGGGAGAACATGCAAACTCCACACAGAAACGCCAACTGTCCCAGCAGGGGCTTGAACCAGCGACCTTATTGCTGTGAGGTGATTGTGCTACCCACTGCGCCACCATACAGCCCAATAAAGGTTCCACTTAAAATATATATTTAACATGCAGTTTATTTACAAAAATCAAAAAATCTTCAGATAAATTTTAATAAATTTTGCTGTGGAATTGCTTAGGGCCCCCAAATCACTAAGTCCACCCTACATAAGGGTTACGAAAAATCCACCCAATTTTATATATATATATATATATATATATATATATATATATATATATATATATATATATATATATATATGTGTGTGTGTGTGTGTGTGTGTGTGTGTAAGAGGCTAAATTATCATATGCATTTGTTAATATGACAAAACATGTCTTATTGACTCAAGGAGGTCCATACTGACTCCAAAGGCAGATACTGAAAAGATCAGGGCCTGGTATGTGGACTTTGGGGATTTTACGATGTGGTCACATGCTGATTGGTCTGTTTGAGGGCCTACTCACACTATGCTATCCGAACCATGCCCAGGCCCGTTTCCCGGATCGTTTGAGAAGTGTGAGTGCTCTGAATCAGGCTCAGGCACGGTTCACCAAAGCCTGAAACTGAAAGCGAGACGTGACTTTTAAGGGGCTGTTTCATATGTGTTTATTAATCATTCTTACTGTTCAATGAACGCAAACTGTCGTAGTTTATTGAAGAAGCAAACCTTTTACTGCACGAAAGCTCCGCAACTTCAGCAAACCTCCTAATACCTGCAGCACGAGGGCTTTATGATTGTTTATGAGCGTCAAAAGTGGCGGATCTGTTCGGCGAAATATTTGACTGCGTGTCGCTGCATATCAAATGACTTAAACGACGATATAACTGAAGAAATCTCCACTGTGCTGAGCGAGAGCGCTTCTGACCAGCGCATCATCGATGACGTAAGCGTGCCCAGGCCCGAATGTAATGTGAGTGCCTGGGCCCAGTTCAAGGAAACTACATAGTGTGAGTACGCCCTGAATGTCTCAGCATTTGGGCTTTAGTCACATGGTCAAGAAAGATACAAAATAGGTGGTAAACGCTGCTCTGCCTCTTTTCCTGGCCTGTCTTTTCTGTCTATGCACATTCCTCCTCTGCTCCTCTCCTCCTCTGGAGTCTTCTCTGACTCTACTGCAATCAGGCTAACTTCTGGGCCTGCTCTCTTTGTCACTCTCTCCCTCCCCCCTGTGTCTGTCCTTCTACCTCTGGTAACTTTAATTTTACATTTAAGCTGGGTACAATTTATATCATATGTTTTATCATTTCATATTTGATCATTTTATGCAGATATTTTGTAACTAAGTCAGTTGTAACCATAGAGAATTATTGTCATTAAATCATTTCATTTCAAGTATTTGTGAATTACTTTTGATTTAACATCAACATTTAATTGCACCATATTGCAATACAATACAATCACATAATATCAACACTCTCCCACATTTTTAGTTATTAATGCTGCCCTTATTTCCATTTTTGGTATGAGATTGCAGAAGAATGGTTTGACTAGAAATGTACAGTTATGCTGACAACTTTTTAGTCATTCGGCAAAACTACAGTTCGAACCGCTGTGGGTAAAACCCATTCCTATATGAATATATATATGTATAGACATTGCATTGTAGCATATGAAATAATTAAAAAGCCCTTATTAACTTGACATTTATAGACAGACAATGTCTATGCAGAGACAAATACTGATGATAATTTAATTAAATTTTCATTCAAATTGAAAAGTGTATATAGATTAATTAATCAATTACATAACCCCTAGTTTTAATATGCAAAGACAAAATGCCTTTAACGCTGATTTGTTTTACAGAAACATGCAGGGAAAGAACTAGGGGAATACTATAGTGCGAATCTTCTCTGATCTCTAGCTATTAGGCTTTCAGATTTCACATATCAAACATTCAGGCTAATGCTACTAGTGTACAGAATAACCAGTCAGGTCAGGGCCCTTCGTGTGCCAGCATGACTGACTTGGCAATATGAAAGCCCAATAATGTGATGGAGAGGCAATTTACTGCGGCTCTCCATCTTTCTCTATGACCTTTCCTCAGATGTCTGTAATGTATGTGTGTGTCTCTCTCACTACGGTAAATAATGCCATGCTGGAATCTGGGACCTTTCAGCTAACCTGTGCTCAGCATCCGCCTTGCACCTCCCATCATCAGCGGGGAGAGGGAAAGATTGATGTCCAAATTCAGCTCAGTCCGCCCACAAAAACATCCCTGTTGCAGCAAAATGCAGAACCCATTACTTTTGGCCCAAAATAAACAGATATTGCAACAAATTAATCAGGTGATGTGAAGAATGAATGACAGGAGTGTTAATGCGAATGTTACGCCATGAGCATGGGGATAAACAGCCAGAGGACTGTTTGGGGAAAGAACTTTACAAGCAAATGAGCCACATTTTAAGAGATGCGAATTAGTTATTTTAAAAAGGTTTGACCCATGTAACACTTCAAGACGCCATCTGTTTTTCCGAAGCTGAAAATGAATTTGCTTATAGAACAAATCCATCTTTTGAATCATCCCTCAGTAAAGACCAAAAGAACGATGATGAATATTTGATGCAGACTCTGCGTGGGAACTCAAAACTTGCAAATCTTAAGAACCGCTTTCAGGTGTTAAGTTGAAAATGATCAAATGGAATATGACATATTTCCGCAGCTGGACCAGAGATGGAAAACACCTCCAGTTTCTTTCGTTATAGGAAAGTGAAGCCAAAATGTCACAGTCTAGCAGCTGCCATCTTCTAAAGGATGATGATGTCATTCGGAGCCTGAGTCTGTGCAGTGGTGATTATGAGCTGCCCATATAGATATATGATATATGGCTATATATGAAAATGATGTATATGACATGCAACTTTTGAATTTTGAATTTGAATTTTACACATATAAAATATTACATTTTTGCAACTTGTATTTTGAAATATTGCAAAAAATGGCTGCTTTCAAATATGTGAATAGAGGGTGTTTGCGGAGCCTTAAAAATCATTAAAAGTTGTGAAGAATCCAACAAAGAATCTGAGAATACTTGTTGCAAACTTATGTGTGTGTCGTTTCAAGAAAACAATCATTCATCTGTGTTGTGTTTTATTTTAATTTGTTCATTCATTTATTCTTCATTTAATTATTTTATTTAATCATATCTATATTTTATTTATTTTATCATTTGTCATTTATATAATTATAATTATATAATTTTATTAATCATTAGTTAATGATCTGATTATTATTATTGATTATTTGTCATTTTATTTAGTTTTTTTATATTTTATTATTATTATTTTTCTAGAATTATTGCTTCATTATTATTTCCATTTTCCATATTGTTATAATCTTATGACTGTGTGGATTCATGTGATACTTGTTTTCATGAGTAAGAGATACGAGAATGTCTCCATTTTAAGCAGTAATTTTCCATTGCTTGTGGTATAATAACACTTGTTGGATTTATCCTGGTCAGACGAAGTCTGAGCATTGAATCATAGCAACTAAGATTATTCAATAAACTCTGCTCTTTCTTTATCATCATTACTTCGTCTCCTGCTTCTGCTCCTCTCTGGTTTTCTCAGCCACCTCTATTGATAGGAGACTATCAATTCCGTTTAATACTGGTTAATAGGTTTGGGTATTGAAAACTCTGCAGACTTGTTGTCCATATACCTGGAGAAACAGATATTTTCTGACAAGATCTGGCGTCCGGGGCTGGATCGTATTTATCTGCCGTGGAGATGGTGGTCTAACAGTTAATAAACCAATTTAGAGAAATTTAAGGCCCTTAAAAAGTATTAAAAGTCTTAAATGCTTTGTTACAAGGTATTAGATTTTGCATTAGTTTGCTAAAGTTTGCCTGAATTTAATCTGCGACTATAGGGTATGTGCAGAAGCATGCAGAGAGACTTTTAATTTGTCAGTAACTTGGGTCAAACGCTTCGGGTGAACTGTATGCAGTTACAAATTCGACACGTTTAGGGTCTGTTTTCTTTAAAAATCAGCGATCTTCACTGCCTAAATGAAATACCCTAAAAAGTGGGTCTCAGAATCTACAAGAAACACTGTATTAAATTACATTTTTCTGAGCCATGTCAATATTTCCAATGGATTTCTGCCTTGTTGATTCTGACAGGAGCATATGAGTAAATGGCTTTTCATCTCGGTTTAAGATTCAACAACTAATTGAATGCTTAAGTCTATTTAACTGATTATATTTTAATCACATTACAACATCGATGCTGTAAAAGGAACCATATAAAAATGTAAAAGTCACATTAACCGTTCACCAGAAGTATTTTGGTATGGGAAGAAACACTAGCTCAGCATTTACCCTATTAAGATGCTGAAACTACACATGAAATTGATAAAATCCTGCTGGATTTGACATCACGCTGCTTTGTTTACTATAGGTGCCGCCTGCTGGATTAGCATTTTTATTCAGTATATGAATAATGTTTTAGTTTAGGATTAGTTTATTACAATCAGTATTTAGTAAATATAGAAAGTTAAATTGTCGCCAATGTTACCGTTGAATCCTAAAGTGGCAATGAGGTCTGAAAATGTATGGAAAGAGTCTTAAAAAGGACTGGTCTAAAAAGGTATTAAATTTCACTCTCTGATTCCTGTATATATTTTGGAATATATATATATATATATATATATATATATATATATATATATATATATATATATGATATTTTTTGTGTTTTTTTATATTTTTTGTGTTAATTCTGTTTAAAGTCATTTCTCTCTTATGCAAGATAGACTTTGTGTAGTAACCCTGCTGGCACAGGATGTCAACATGACATCAATTGACACTGTAGCCGAATGTCGTGGGGACATTGGATTTTGTTTGGAAATTAAAATCAGGTTGGCGTCAGAACCCAACATCAGGCCAATGTCAATGTCCAGTGTCCAATCTAAAATCAACCTAAAATCAACCAAATATTAACGTCTAATCATGTTACACCTTGACGTTGTGTGGACATTACGACATCAATCAGACGTTGGATTTTGGTCACTTTTCAACAAAACCTAAAATCAATTGGACGTCAAAATAACCCCGCATTTGCATACCTATTTGGAATTATCTTTGCTACGATTGAAATTACACACACACACACACACGCACACACACACACACACACACATAAATATATATATGTCATTTGGAGTCAGAGTGCAGTATTGACCATTGAGTTAAAGCCAAGGTATCAAACTCTCATCCTAAATCCTCCAGACCCAACCACATGTTTTAGAGATGCATCATTTATTTACTATTTAAATGGATTTGACCAGTGTCACTTTTCAAAACTTACTCTTTTTTTTCTGAGCTCAGGATAAATTTGCTTTTAGATCAAAACCATCTTTTGAATCATTACTCGGTAAAGACCAAACGAAAGCGGATGAATATTTGATGCAAGCTCTGCATGAGAACCCAAAACTTGCGAATCATCAGTGGTGCTCTAAGGTCTTGAATGATGAAATGAAATGTGTCATATTTCTGTTTCTGAACCTCAGAGGGTAACAAAAAGATGGACTATAGGCCTCCACTTCCTTCCACTATAGAAGCGTTAGGCCAAAACATCCCACCCTGGCTCCTGTCATCTTTAGTATACTTTCGAAGAACACGTTTACACAGTCCTGCCCAAACTACTGCAGACCCATCTATGCTCACACACAGTAAAGAAATGCATGAATGAATTAATCTAACATTTTAAAAGGTTTGACCCATGTCCCACTTTGAGACCTGATAATTTATCTATTCATCCATGAATTATCCAAGATGTATTTGCTTAAAGAATAAATCCATCTTCTGAGTTATCCCTCAGTGATGACCAAAAAAAAAATGTATGAATATTTGATGCAATGTCTGTGTGAAAACATGAAACTCAAGATTCATCGGATCACTCCTTGGTGTTGAACTCACCAAATGTGTCCTATTTCCGTAGTTGAACAATAGGAAAATATGAAAAATATTCTCACTATAGAAACGTGAAGACAAAACATCCCAGTCTGGCTGCTGCCATTCTTTGAATAATGATGTCATTTGGAGCCCAGATCTGCACAGTCACTGATTATGAGCTGGAGCTGGGTCTCAAAGTCCCACCTGAATTCCAGCAAACCCAGCCACAAGAACGAAATGCAAGAGAGCCATCAATCAATTTTTATTTGAAAGCATTGTTAAGTTGCCTTTATACAAACAGAAACTTGACAGGTCCAATGATCTGATTAAAAACTATGAATGCATGCCTTCTTATATACAAATTTAATGAATGAACAGTGCATTATTGTTGACGAAAAAAAAGACTAAAGGCTAATATGTGGTAAAAAGATCAAAACTAACATACAATCATTTTTGTTATAATCAAATAGCCAAATTGAGTCACTTTACTGGCGCAGCAGAACTACAATTGGCAAAATTAACAATGTTTCACAAGTGTTGACCCTGATTCCACATTAAAACTCACCAAGAGATCTCCAAGAAGATACATCGGCTAATAAGACCAATTCATCTTTTGAATCTTTGCTTAGTAACAATCTAATGAAAACTGATGAATATTTGATCCAATCTCCAAGCTTACAAATAACCAGCTGTGCTCAAAGGTGTTAAAATGTTCCAATGAAATGTATCATTAAGGAATTTCTATGTTTAGACCATAGACTTTAAAAGATGGACTGCCTCTTCACTTTCGTACCGTGCGTTCACACCGAAGGTCGCAGGAGTGGCAAAGTTTGCTCTGGTTGCCCTGATGACAACGCTGTCTGCCTTCCCTGCTCCGCAAGCTAGAGCGTCAAGAGCGTTTACACTGATCTCGTGTTTAAAGGGGCCGTTGCAGCATATCAGCAAATCAGAACATGATTTCACATCATAAAAACATGCTTTCCAGCGTGAAAATGTTGGATGCTTTTTTATCAAATGAAAGATTAAGTTGTTGTGTGTGGTGTGGCTTTGCTCCACTTATCCAATATGTGTCCATATGTCTGAAATATTTGGAAGCAGCAGTAGTGTTTTGTACTGTCGTTATAGTTAGCATAAGATTCACGCTTTTTTAAGGAAAAAAAAGTATATATAAGGGTTAATGCACATCCAGAGAACACAGTCCTGTGAACTTTAGTTCCGACCACGGTTGTTCCCAAGGGTTTGATTATTGCTATCGTCTAATTTCCAATTATTTACAATGTTTTCTTGCAGTGATATTTCTAAAAAAAAAAAAGTTACTGGCAAGTTACTGATGTGCTGATGTTGCAAATTTGCAACAATTTCCAAATTTATTATTTTTTTTTTCACATTGTCATTATGTGGTATTGTGTGTAGAATTTGGAGGAAATACATGAATTTAATCCATTTTGGAATTGGGCTGTAACATAAAAAATTGTTGAAAAAGTGAAGCAATATGAATACAACCAAAGTCATACTAGATGAATTATGCTGAATTGTAATAGCATTAGATAGGGACTAGTATCTACTTGTTGTTTGAAACTAAGGTATGCAATGTGAATGTAATTTTATTAATATTATTGTTTATATATATATATATATATATATATATATATATATATATATATATATATATATATATATATATATATATATATGTATGTATGTATGTATATGTGTGTGTGTGTGTGTGTGTGTGCGTGTGTGTGTGTGTGTGTGTGTGTGTGTGTGTGTGTGTAATATATTTGATCTATTTTAGTATGATGAGCTCTGCTGTAACGTGAATTTCCCTTTGAGATTAATGAAGTCTAACAAACAAACAAACAAGAAGAGGGCGGGTTAGCAACCTATACCGCAGCCAGCCATCAGATGGTGCTCAAAACGCTTTGGCTTCACATTTCAGGACACAAAATGGATATTTGCAGAGGAAGATCTCTTCAAACTCACAAGAAACTTTTAGACAAGTCTGATGGAGAAGGCTTGAGTTAAAGTCTGCTTGACAGTAATTCATCAAACTTCTCTGACCGAAGTTTGTCTCCATGCAGTCACCCAGTTTTGTGTAAAAAAAAAAAAAATCAAGAATCGCACCACTTAACAGACTGAAAGTCCCATTATCTGAAGACATTTCAAAACCATTCATTTCTTTGGCTCGTTCGGCAAGTGGCCATCCGGCCTGCTCTTTATCTTCTAATAATAGCCAGCACAGGAGATGAGGAGCTGCAGCTGTTCTTCCTGAATCTCATTTACCTGCTGTCATGTCCCTGCTCTGAGACCACATCAGTAATTAATAGGGGCTTTTTTTCCCTCTGGCATCATCAGGAGAAGCCCCTCCAGCCACTTTCCTGTCAGGTGGCGGGACGAGCAAGACAACAGCTGAGATTCTCTGGAGACTTGCTGGCGATGCTGCAACTTTGAGGGATCGCTGAAAAATTGAAACGAGCACGGAGGCTGGTTTAAGCTGGAAATTAAAAGCAGCCAGCCACCGAGAAGCCAGCAGTGTTGTTTTAATCATTGATTGATTTAGAGCTTCACTTTCGTTGGAGGAGCTTACCCTGCCATTAAAATCTCTGTGCGCACCATAGCATCCATAATGGGATCCTGAAGAAATGCGTTCTTCAATGGGATGCAATCCTAAAGCTCATCTCCTCATAATAGCAGCACATGATTTTTGAAGGATACGCCCTATGAAGTATGCATGATCCGGTTCATATGTGTTCTGATCTTCAGTCTCGCATGAATTGACTGATGAGCCACTCGCAACTTTGGTGGCTGCATTTGCATTAGAGAGAAAGCCACTGCGAGTCAGGAACAAGTTCTGTGGAATTAGGGAAGCCGTCCTAATTATTGCGAGAGGAGTGAATGAAGCCATTTGCATTGCACTACGCATTCACACTCAATTCAACCGTGGATTCTCCAGGGTCTTGTGAATGTCTCGCCGTGTTCAATTAAAAATCAGAAGTCATTCAAAGTGCAGTCACCTTGAGACTGCCGAGCAGCGAGTTTCAGAGGATTCCTCCTGTGTTTCTCTTGGAGACAAAGCTTTAATTGTTTTCTTGTGCCAGTCAAAAAACGTCAGCCCAGGCTCAATGACATTTCAGTAACATATTACATCACACCTTGCATCTTTTGCAACACTTTCAAAGTGAAAGGAATGATGCTCTGTGATCCCTTCTGGTGGTATGATATAACACAAATACCTACATTACATTTTGGCATCATAAAATCATTGTCAACAATAAAAAACACACAGGCACCATGGTGGCTCAGTGGTTAGCACTGTCGCCTCAAAGCAAGAGGGTCACAAGTTTGAGTCCTGGCTGGGTCAGTTGACATTTCTGTGTGGAGTTTTCATGTTCTCGTGGGTTTCCTCCAGGTGCTCCGGTTTCCCCCACAGTTCATAGACATGTGGTATAGGTGAATTGAATGAACTAAATTGGCCAAATAGTGTATGAGTGAACATATGTCAGAGTAGTTAGTGATTCGTTCCGCTGTGGCGACCCCTGATAAATCAGGGACTAATAAGAAGGAAAATGAATGAATGAATGAATAAAAACACACAAAAAATGGTAATACAGTCAAATTTAATGGTGTTGTGCAGTATTTAGTATTCGTTGAATGTCAGTATAGGCCAACTAATTAAAAAGGCCTCTCAAATAATGTACCTGCAACATTATACTATATACATAAAATGGTGCATCAGTGGTTAGCACTGTCACCTCACTCTAAGAAGGTCGCTGGTTTGAGTCCCAGCTGGGCCAGCTGGCATATCTGTGTGGTGTTTGCATGTTCTCTCTGTGTTAGCGTGGGTTTCCTCTGGGTTTTCCAGTTCCCCCACAGTCCAAAGACATGCGGTACAGGTGAATTGAATAAGCTAAATTGGCCATAGTGTATGAGTGTGAATAAGTGTGTATGGATGTTTCCCAGAACTGGGATAAAGCCGGAAGGGTATCCGCTGTAGAGATCTGTGCGGGACTGAATATTTAGTCCTGCTCCCACCAGGTTTTATTCCGCATCCGACCATTCCCGCTAAATTTAGATCTGGTTTCCAAAATCTCACGTTGAAATTGGGTTCTACCAAAAGAGAGAGATAACAGATAAAAGAGTAGGTTGTGCAAGGATTGTAAGCTAGATGGCAGTTTTGTTTGCCCCTTTGGGATGAGACATGAGTGCCACCTTAAACAGTGACATGCGGTGAGGTTTGTGGCTGGGAAGGCACTGACTCTTTTAAAGTCAGATTTTCAAACATTCATTCATTCATTTTCTTTTCGGCTTATTTGCTTTATTAATATGGGGCCGCCACAGCAGAATGAACCGCCAACTTATCCAGCATATGTTTTACGCAGCGAATGCCCTTCCAGCCGCAACCCATCTCTGGGAAACATCCATACGCACTCATTCACACTCATACACTTCGGGCAATTTAGCCTTCCCAATTCACCTGTACCGCACGTCTTTGGACTGTGGGGGAAACTGGAGCACCCAGAGGAAACCCACGCGAACACAGGGAGAACATGCAACCTCCACACAGAAACGCCAACTGACCCAGCCGAGGCTTGAACCAGCGACCTTCTTGCTGTGAGGCGACAGGACTTCCTACTGCACCACTGCATCGGCAGATTTTCAAACATATCCACTCAATATGTTTGCCAACCACCGATTGTGTTTCATATATCATATCAGCATTATTTCTACACACATAGCAGGTACATATTCGGCCAAGGAAGAATGTAAAATGTACAGCGATTAACTATACAATAATATTGTCACAACTTCTGAAAGTTTCTTGAGGGCTTAGCATTCAGCTTTATCTTTTTAAAATGTGTCATTTAATGACTTCGATCAAATAAAACCCTGCAATAAAAAAACTGCAGTCCCCAGACGTTTCCTAAATGTGTTATTTTATTCTAATATGGTTATTTTGTTAATTATAAAATAATTAATTAATATTGTTATTACAAAACAAGAAAATGTTCTGTGTATTTCTACCTTGAATGACCAAAACAATCAAACTCTCCATATGCATTTCATTGTTGATTCTTTTTCGCTACTATTTCCTGTGCCATTGAATATGTATTCCTCTGTTGCTTAGCAACTTCCTGCTAACAAAAACACAGGATAACTTTAACTTTAGGATAACTTTAATTCAGACACATCTTTAAAACATTCAAAAACTAGTCTTTTCACTGTGGCGATTAAAACTTTGTTCTCCCACTTGCCGTAGCAAGTGAGGAATGCACCTTGGGAGGCATATTAGTAAATTGTGCAAATTATAAGATTTTTTTTTTGGGGGGGGGGGGGTAACACTTTACAATAAGGTTGTATTAGTTAATGTTAGTTAATGTATTTACTAACAGAAGCAGACAATAAACAATGCATTTATTACAATTTTTGTTCATTTTACTTAATGTTAGTTCATTCATTCACTTTCATTCAGCTTAGTATCAGTAAGTATTAGTATTGCAGAGGTTGCCATGGTGGAATGAACCATCAACTATTCTTATACGTTATGAAGGATGCCCTTCCAGCCGCAACCCAGTACTGGGAAACATCCATACACTCATTCACTCATATGGCTTATTTAGTTTATTCAAGTCACTTATAGTGCATGTTTTTGGACTGTGGGGGAAACCAGAGAACCTGGAGAAAGCCCACACAAACGCGGGGAGAACATGCACACTCCAACTGGCTCAGCCAGGACTCGAACCAACAACTTTCCTGCTGTGAGGCAACAGTGCTAACCACTGAGCCACCGTGCCGCCTTAAAGTTAGTTAATTGTTCAAATAAAAGTATTGTCTATTGTTAGTTCATGTTAACTCGTGGTGCATTAACTAATGTAAACAAGCAAGACTTTGGATGTTAATAATGCATTACTAAATGTTGAACAATTATTACTAAATGCTGTACAAGTACTGTTCATACTTAGTTCATGTTAGTAAATACATAACCAGATGAAACCCTATTATAAAGTGTGACCCTTCTTTTTAAGATTGTATTTTTAGGTAATGACTTTATAAAATATCCTCATATACATTCAAAGCTAAAGTCTAAAATAATTCAAATTAATCAAATAAAAGATTTGAATGCAAATATTACCTTACAAATTCATTTTAGTACTTATAGTACTTAACTTACAGTCTTATATGAATGATCAGAATGATCGCTGTGGCCATTCTAATAGTTACCGAATTACTTTTCATCTCATTGACATTTTTAGAAGGAATAAATCCTCACAGCCTAATCTGTGCTGCAGTTCACATCAAGTTCCCCAAATCTCATCAGCACTACTCATTTCATTTATAGCTGATCATTTATATATGGCTAATGCATAGCAGTTTGATGACAACAGGGGTTTGATGCAGATACATTAGGCTGGGTATGAAGGTTTTGTTTGAAAGTGGAGTTCACTCCACGGGTCCTGATATTTCCTCTTACACTTGATCAATTTTAATGATGCCATTTTCTGTATGAATACACCGGCGTTTGACACCCCTGCAGTTTATAGTATGTTTAATGTTGTCATCCTTTAGCTCCCTGGCTGCAAATATACTCATAACGGTAAAGTCCCGTAATGGTGCAGGTAATAATAATGAAATTATCTTTTAAAGTCTTGTGTCTATATTTTAAATTAGAGCAAAGCACTGGTCATAATGGATATGAAACGGTTCCATTAAAGCACGTCACTTACATAGCACCCTGGACGAATCTTCCCCATTATAAACGTAAATAAATAAACGTTCTGATTAAATTACAGTCTAATTGATCAATAATAGAACAGACCCGCAGCAGGTTACTTCAGGGTCCATAAGAATTAGATTAAATGCTTAATGACGTTTCAATTGAATGATGAAAAACAAAAACATTGAAAGGGTGATCTGAATTTAATGAGACGGACAAACTGACAGCGGCTGACACAAATTAATCAAACCAAGTCCAATCTGAATGACACCGGAGAATTAATATGAATTTTCTTCATGTGAAATCTCAGTTCTCCAAACCTTTCAAACATTATGCAATAGCTTCATCTCTCAAGTTGTTGTTCATAATGGAGAAGGCAGGAGTGCAAATCGCTGGCTCTATAAATAAGTAATTTTGATTTGAGTCATTATGATCACACAATGACTCATTGCTTCAGTCCAATCACACGCCGTTCTTAAACGCCGTACAATTCCATCCATTCTGATCCTCAGTTCCATTACGCATCTGAGCAATGCTGCTAGTATCTCCAAGTTATTTTCAGTTTTACATATTATAAGTGGCGATTATACTCGCCTGGAAACCAAGGCTACATAAAACACACACGCACACGAAGACGGCATTAAGTAAACAAAGAGGATGCCTAATAATAGCTTAGTGTAACCATGTAATTAGTGCCACGAGAGAAAGGAAACAGAAAGGAACATTGCAGGACAGCACACTGGATATGCCAGGAAACTCATACATGTGAAAAGGATGGAAGAAACAAGCTGTTGTTGTTATACAAAGCATCTCTCTCTATCATACAAGTGCTTTGCGAAGGCTTCTCCCCCCTCCCATGACACTCAAAGGATCCGGCCTCCGAGGACTAGGAAATAGTGTCAACGTTGCTGTAGCTGATTGTCAACATCCCAGTAATGAGGGGGTCTATTGGCAGACAGCACACAGGGACGCAAGCTTTGATTATTCAGACTTCCACTGGTTTCCTCTCGTACTCTGACCAACAAACTAATCAGCCAAGTTGTTGTGTCTGCCGTTACCATCCACACTAATACAACCCCATGCACAAATCAATATATCTATTTATATTCACCCTGAACATTCATGCTGTGAGGATAGGCTTTCCGAAAAGTTATGCTGAAGCACAAAACAAATCGGTGTTGCTTGAAAGCTACAACGCATGGAAATTCTGGCATGGATTACATCGAGTCAAACTCTGGAATTGGATCAGACTGATTTGTGAATAAAATGCTCAGTATTGTTTACTGCGGCTTGGAAACAGATATATGTAAACTTTTGTTTATGTGTTGTTAAGAAATCTTTGATTTTGAAACTAATGATAACAGCAGAAAATCATTTATTTTAATTACTTAACCTGACATGTTTACTGTTTCAAAATATTTTAAATCTTTCCTAAAATAAAATATATTGTGTACAAGTACAAGAACTGAGCAGACTACAGAAGTCGTCACAATACTGTGATATTTTTATCCAATTTTTATCCAATGTCTAATTTTTGTCACCATGCCTAATTGCAGACTAGATTGTCTACAGCTTTGCAAATAATCAGAATTAAGAACTAACAATGGAAAATATTTTACAGCATTTGTTGATCATAGTTAAAGCGGCACTATACAAATTCGACAAATAATCCAGAAAAATCAACTACTAAAAAAAAAGGGTCTTCAGTGGTTCTTTGGACCATAATCAACCATAACCAGGCTATATCTTGAGCAGACGCTGTGGCGGTCATGGAGGAGCGGAAAGTGACTGGCGAGTCTTCGCATTGATCCCATGGGCCAGCCCTACTCACACCTGCAGTTCTCCATGATGGACGTCCAGTGTTCTCCGGCCTCCAGCGCCTAGACTGGAGCTCTGCACAGGACGTTTGGCCAGAGGAGAAATGGTCATGACCAACTGAGCCTGGATTCTCCCAAGGTTTTTTTTTTCTTTCACTTTCGTCAATTGGTGAAGTTTGTTCCTCACCACTGTTGCCACTGACTCGTTTGGTTGGGAATTGTGGAGCTGCGCATCGATGAATTTTCTCATCAGTGTTTGGACTTTCAGCAGTGAAAATTAAATCACACTGAACTGATTTAAACTGAACTTCAACTCTGAAAACTGGACTGACACAGTTTCAATTTACTAGAACTTCTATGTGAAGCTGCTTTGACACAATCTACATTGTAAAAGCACTATAGAAATAAATATGAATTGAATAGAAATGAATAATCTTAGGACGGTTAATTTTAGTGCTATATAGAACCTGTACAAACACAAAAGAACTGTGCCAAATTTTACTTATGAATCCCTTATGTTTACAACAAAAACATAATATGGTTCCCTTATGATTGCAACAACAAAACAAAACACTTTTAATGATATTGTGCCTTATAGCAAATGAACCACACTAAAGAACCACAGGAGAATAACAGGTTCTTCTTTATAGGTACTATAGAACTTCAATTGGTAAAAGTGGCTCCATTAAACACATTTTTTTCTTCTTTTATGTGGTCAATCCGGCTTTTGAAAACGCTATTGGTTGGGTTCAGGGAAGGGGGTAGGGTGGGTGGGGGTATCAGTCGGTTGGTCAGTCAGTCAGTCCGTCATTCGACAGCAGCCTCTGGTGGATTCACAAAAACAAAAACTGCAAAAATAAAGTACTGCCTAAGACGTATTTGGTGCTCTCCAGAAATATATATAGAGGCACACTTTCAAAATGACTCTTAAAGTGATGATAACCATTGCATTTTATGGACCAAAGACCACACTTTCAGCAGCAAATATTGTTTGTTTAACAGAAGAAGAAGTCATCTATATGTGTGATGGCCTCAGGGTGAGTAATTTAACAGCCTTTTTTTTACATTTTTGACTAAATTATCCATTTGATGTTAATTTCTACATATTCTAATACATTTTCATATTTCAGTTTGAATAAACAAATGAATAAATTAGCAATGAACTTCAGGGGGGAAAAATGTCAGTGATGGTCTCTATATAAACAACCGTTTGCATAAAAAAAAAAGAGTTGAAAATTAAAAAACAAACATTAATAAATAACATTTGTCTTGAGTTACATGAGTATATTTGAGGGAATTAGCCATCAATGCAATGTATTAGTCTAAATTATCAATTTACTTTGATCCAAAAATGACTGTTAATTTTAAGTTATGTGTAAAGATTATGTTCAGCAAGACATTTCCAACTAGAAAAATATCAAATTTTATTGTTTAATCAGTAATGTGCATTGGACTTAATTCGTACAACTTTAAAGTTCATTTTCTCAATAATTTGATTATTTTAAAACCCTCATATCCCATATTTTCAAATAATAGTATATCAGCCAGTCTCTTGGTATATTTATTGAGCATTCAGCTGATGTAATCTCGATTTCTAAATAAAATGACCCGTATGACCACTTTTCATGGTTCAGGGTCACATTTCGAATTCAACTGAAAAAAATAACAGCATACAAGTTTGGAAACAACAAAAAGGTGAGCGAATCACAACAGATTTTTCTTTTTCCTCGAGGCTAGTTTAGAATCCGGTAATAGTGATGTCAGATTCAATGTTCTCCCAATGGCTCAGAGCATTTATGAGCTGGTGCTACGGGGCATTAAGTGCTGCGTGTGCATTTTTTGTAGGTGGGGGCACTTTGTATGACAGGAAGGAAAGCAGTGTTTTTAGGCATGACCCATATGGCCAGCAAGCTTTTATTCAGTGGAACGGCTGTGACTTGGCTTCATGGAGCTGAATTGTGCAAGGTCAGCCGGTAGCACGGGGGCAGAAAGCCCTGCTCTCACACTGCGGAGGTTCTTAATCAGCCTCTCTCCTCCGTGTGGCTACATCCACCTCCAGCAGTCCTGCCTTGAGTTACAGTCACCTCACACCAATGAACACAACCACCGCAATACATCTGAGGGTTAGGGAAGGACCTGCAGGGCAATATATATATATATATATATATATATATATATATATATATATATATATATATATATATATATATATACAGTGGAAGTCAGAATTATTAGCCCCCTTTTAAATATTTTTTTTCCTTTTTAACCTCTAATTTTAGACAGACAGATAGACCGCCCAACATGCATAAAGACAGACAGACAGACAGACTAACAGACAGATAGACTAAAACTAATTCATATCTGTAAACTGAAATGTTTTAGCCCTTCATGCTCAAAACTGTTTTTTAATACGTTCATTTAAATGTTTATTTAATACGCCATACTGTTCCTTGCATTTTAAGTTATGGTCTGCTAACAGTACATCTAAACTGCCTCTCTCCAGCTGTCTGTAATTATAAATTAATCTACAGTATGTTGCTTATATAACGAATACAATTTCCCTGGTTTTGTGTTGGGATGAATCTCAATTAGTGTCTAGAATCTATCGGTTTGCCTTTTTGTATTATTTCTACAAGACGTTTGCGAATCAACAACAACAACAACAACAACAAAAATGATTCCTGGAAAAATGATTCACTTTTCCTCACAGTATATGTACTATTAAATATCACAGGAAAAAAAAAATTGATGGAGAAAAACACTTCTTTAAATGTCAGCCGTTTAATTAAGAGTGATTCAGTATTTATTGGACTGTATAGGCATTATGGGAAATCCATATTGTAAAGCCTGCTTTTAAAAAGCCACAACTCTAATATAGTCAGTGCGTTTAACTCTCCCAACATTAAATGAATGCAATCTGTAATGCTGCACAGCACTCTAGTGGTCACTTGGGGAATGTATGCATTTCCTTCTGCAGTGTGTGTGTGTGTGTGTGTGTGCGTGTGTGTGTCTTTGTTGGTACTCTTCTTTCATGAATGAGCCTCTGACATAAGGCTCCAGATGGTAGAAGAGCAATTTTCATTACATGTATTGTTGACTTCCACTCACATCATGAATCTAGCTTTACAGATCAACATGAATCAGATGTTAAGAGACTGAGACGCCAATGCTGCGGATGAACCGCTGCATTCAGACTCTCTCAAAGAGTGCTGATGATGGATTTCATGTGACGTAGACGGCCATGAATATGCATAAGGCCATTTACGATCACGCTGAAAGGAGGAGGAAGGAAGTAACTCCGATAATTGTCGGATATTTAAAGTCAACATAAGATCAAAATCAAGTCTATTTACTTTTTTAATGCACGTTCCTGGTCTTCTTGTCAATGATTTGGTGCAAAAAAAGAGAGAAAAATAAATCATTATCAGTTGTAATCAAAATCCCTCAGCAGCTGGGGAATAAAACATTTCAGTTCCAGCTGCCATCATTAAAGGGGATGAAAATTGCATGAAATTTAAAACAATTTCATTTTTCATCAAAACCATTTCTCATTTGAACAAATGATTGTAATTACTTGACTATTCCTTTAACAATCACCTTTAAACACTGCAGGGAAGTTATCTGAAATAAAAACTAAACAATTAAGGCTAAAATAATGTTTGCAATTTGAAATGTTAAACTGAAAAATAATAATAAATGCAGATATAAGAAAGCATACTTTATTACAACTAGCCATGACATATTAGTCATTTCACATTATAGTAACATTAAACTAGAATAATAACTGTAATATTAAATGTAATATATATATATATATATATATATATATATATATATATATATATATATATATATATATATATATATATATATATATATATAGACAAGTAACAAAATAGTAAATCACAACAAAATTCTTAAAATTTCATTCATTCTATCATTTCCTTCAGCTTAGTCTCTATTTCAGAGGTCACCACAGCGGACTACTATTCTGGCATATTTATGAAGAGGACGTCCTTCCAGCTGCAACCCAGTACTGGGAAACATCCATACACACTCTTTCACACACATATTCTACAGCCACTTTATTTTATTTAATTCAACTATAGTGCATGTCTTTGAACTGTGGGGAAAGCCGGAGAACCCAGAGGAAACCCTCACAAACATGGAGAAAACTTCACATAGAAATGCCAACTGGCCCAGCCGGGATTCGAACCAACAACCTTCTTGCTGTGAGGCAACAGTGCTAAACACTGAGCCACCATACTGCCCCAATTCTTAAAAATTTACAATGAAAACAAACCAAACTCTATTAATTAAAAAAACTACATATGTATATGTAGATTGGGGGGGGGGGGGGGGGGACTGGTAATAACTATTCTAACCACTTTAACCAATGCATGCTAATGTATTAATGACTGTCAATGCATTGATGAAATTAACAGTTGAATGTGCCAAAACTTTCTTCAGTTAAACAAAGAGAAAACAAAGTCATTACATTTTGGATCAGAGATGAAGTTCTCAAGATGTATTTACCTTGGCTCTAAAGGTCAAACAACAAAAAATAAGGTCAAGAGTCCTGGTATGTCGGCTCCAGTGGTGTAGTGGTTACTGAGTCAACACATGCACTCCGGTGCTCACGGCGACCCAAGTTCGATTCCTGCCTCGCAGTCCTATGCCGATCCTTCCCCTCTCTCTGCTCCCCATGCTTTCCTGTCAATACTCTCTACTGTCCTGTCCATTAAAGGTGAAAACCCCGAAAAATATTTTTTATTTATTTTTTTTTAAAGAGTCTTGGTATGATTCTGGAGACAGATCTGAGCTTCAATAGTCATTTCAAAGCAGTAAGTAAATTAAAATACTATTATCTCAAAAAAATTGCAAGAATTGGATTCTTTGTTTCCAGTGATGACTTAAAGAAACTTGTTCATGCTTTTATCAGCAGCAGGGTGGATTACTGTAATGGACTCCTCCCTGGCCTCCCCAGACAGACAGTCAGACAGTTGCAGCTCATCCAGAACGCTGCCAGGATCTGACCAGACCCAGAAAATCAGAGCACATCACACCTGTCCTCAGGTCTTTACACTGGCTCCCAGTTACATTCAGAATAGATTTTAAAGTATTACTACTTGCAGTGTTTCTTCTAGGATTTTATCCAGCTGTGGTGGCAGGCCTTTTACACAGATGTTCCAACTACCTATGACATTATTTCAATGACAAACATTGTGAGCGCAGTATTACAAGTCAAGATCACATTTATGTAATACGAGCATGCAAATTTTTTGCCGATTTCCTCTGTTCCTGCACAAAACTTCCTGCACCCCCTCAAATATACGTACACTGCCGATTTTCTCAAATAAACGCTGCTGAAGTGCGATTTAGTGCGTTTATTTAACAAGTGTGTCTTCAACATTTATTAGATATGCTAGGAATATTTATGAATGTCTTCAATAGACCTACAGAATGGCATTGATGCGTCCAGAAGTAAAGTAAAACAGCCATAAACTCCAGAAAGATGAAGTAATTGTATGCAGAACCATAGAGCTTTATCAATAAATAAAGTATAATTATGAAAACTTTGTTCATCATAACTGGAAGCTATGCCGCGTTTCCTGGCCTCACGCATCGCGCAGCCCTGTCAGTCAGTTAGTTAGTCAGCATGTAACCTTTAAGGGTTAAACAATGCACTACGAATACAGAAAAGTTCACTCTGTTGTTATTCACTTACATTTTAATACGTTTTGGTGCGATTATAACCGGCTATTTAAAAAAGCAACAACTGAAGGTTTTGAATGAGAAACTGTAATGTAGCCATGAAAAAGAATTAATTTTGGTGTGGCGCTCCGCCATGGAGGAACGAATGTATCGTAAACCATGACTTGTCTATAAATCACTAAATGGCCTATGATCTTAATACATTACAGATCCCCAGCAAACAAAAATAGACATCTAAACGTAAACAGCTTAGCTAAAACAAGGCTAAACTTGGGCTGTCAGTGAAAATCTAATAGAAGTCTAAGAACAGCCCAAAACTAGACTATAATTTTTATTAAATATTTAAAATCAGAGACCACATTACACCGGTTTTGGAATCCCTCCAATGGCTACCAGTCAGATTCCGTATTATTTTAAAATCTTCATGCTTATATATAAGGCCCTGCATGGTTTGGCTCCACACTATCTGTCTGAACTTTTAGGTTGGTACTCCCCTTCACGTGACCTCTGTTTCACTGACTCTGGTCTTTTAACAGTCCCCTCCATTCGTCTGCACTCTATGGGTGACCCGACTTTCATCCCTGGCTCCGAGGCTCTGGAACTCTCTCCCTTTATGACATTTGACACGCAGAATCTTTTAAATTGTTTAAATCATCCTTGAAAACGCACTATTTTACACTCACATATTTATGAGGTGTGCATTTGTTTTATGTTTCTAAATAGTTTAATGTTTTATCAATTTTGAACATTTTATTTTGAGTTATTCAATTTTACTGTTATCCTAAACTGTTTTTATATCTCTATCTTCTTTGTGTAAAGCGCTTTGAGAATTAAGTTTTAAAGGCACTATATAAAAATAAATTATTATTATTATTATTATTACTAGTCGTCAAATAGACAGACTTTATATGTGTAGTCATTCATTTGTTTATTTGATGACTAGTTTTGGCCTATTCTTAGACGTCTATTAGATTTTCACTGACAGCCTAAATTTAGCCTTGTTTTAGCCAAGACGACTATGTTTAGACGTCTATTAGGCATCTTTTAAAAACAAAAAAATGCTTGCTGGGTATGCTCACTGAATACAAACCTAACAGGTCTATCTATTGACAGATTGAACTAGTGCACCTTTAAAACCTGTTTTAAAACATTTTAATCTGTTGTAATAGTTATCATTCTGTATTTTTTATTTTCTTATACCTGTTTATTTTATTCCTGTTTATGTAAAGCACTTTGAATTGCCATTGTGTATGAAATGTGCTATATAAATAAACTCCTTGCCTTAGCAAACCACTCAGCTGCCCAATAAAAAACTAACTTTTAAAATATTCTGATTGTATATCCAGTCTAAAAGACCGAATAAGGAAAGTGATTGTGGATGCATTGTCTTTTACCTCAGTCTATACATTTTCCTCCCTGCACTATTACATGCTTTATGCGTGTGTAGGACAGACACAGATGACTGTTGCCAGAGGTGGGTTGTCATATCAATGGAGCAGAAAGTATTCAGTGAGGTAACCGACCCATGGCAGCTCTCATTAACCCCTGCTGAGTGCACTTATTCATTGTTATGTGGGTCTGCGCTATGCCCCAAGCACAAACTCAGACCTTCTGAATCTGCCAACACCGTTCTGACACAAAATCTGCTCTCCACACATATGAAGACATAGAGAGATGTCCAGAACATAGTGGAGATTGGAGATTAAAAAAAAAATTGAAATATTTATAAACATTGTATTCGTATTCGTCTCCTTGTTTGAGAAAAAAAAAATAATCTTCATCATACATATTTCATACCAGTCAACTACACCCCCACCCCCCTATAAAAGATTGAATAATTTTTATCTTTGAAGGGTGGCAATAAACTACTACTCCTTCTGTGGTATTTTATTGGCAGCTTGCAAACTGAGTGCATTACCGCCACCTTCTGGACTGAGATGTGATCTTTAGGGATGTGTGTATATATATATATATATATATATATATATATATATATATATATATATATATATATATATATATATATATATATATATAGATAGATAGATAGATAGATAGATAGATAGATAGATAGATAGATAGATAGATAGATAGATAGATAGATAGATAGATAGATAGATATACTGTATATATTAAAAAAAATACTATATTCTATTTGCTAGCTGAGTTATTTTCAGATACTGTATAACTGCGTTAATTGTTGAACATGTTCCAGACAGACTCAATGTGTGCTTTAATGTCATGTTGTTCTTAAATACTTTCTTTAAATGTTCTCTTTCTTCCGAATATTTTCGACAAGACAATATAATGTGTTTTACAGATTCTGGTTCTTTGCAATATGAACACATTCCATTTTGGTGTTTCCCTATAATGCATAAACCACCGTTTAACCCTGTATGTCCTCTTAATCTTGTGAACCACGTTTCCTCCTCCCGTGTTAGTAAACTGTTCTTTTTGACTACTACCTCCTTTTGAATTTCAAATAAATGCTCTCTTTGTCTCTCCCTCCCTCTGTCTCTCCTTCCACCTCTGGTAATTTTATTTTTACATATAAGCTGGGTACAATTATTATCGCATTTTTATCATTTCACATTTTATCATTTTATACAGTTATTTGTAATTAATTCAGTTGTAACCATAGCAAGTTATTGTCATTAAATCATTTCATTTTCAAGTATTTGTGAATTACTTTTGATTTAACATCAACATTTAATTGCTCCATATTGCAATACAATACAATCACATAATATCAACACTCTCCCACAATTTTAGCTATTAATACTGCCCTTATTTCCGTTTTTGATATAATATTGCAGAAGAATTGTTTGACTAGGAATGTACAGTTATTTACCATCATGCTGATAGCTTTTTAGTCACTCGGCAGAACTACAGTTAAACCGCTGTGGTTAAAACCCATTCTTACAATATTGATTAACAGTCATTCAAACTTTACTGAAATATCTCAACTTGACGGTCGGTCTTGCGTGTACACCATGTTTTTACACTTTTTACCCACGCTTGTAGTTCTAATCAATTTTACAACCTACACGCAATGTATTGTGGGCAATATTAGCGGTTAGAGTAAGGACGCTTCTACACTACGAATTTTTACTGGAAATAGTAAACAATCCGGGAATCTCTGGCATACTCTTTTCAGCATACTATGGTATGGAACATACTAATTCTATTTAGAATACTATTTAGGATGGATAATATGCAAACTGAGTCAAACACAGAATGAAAGTTTATCACAGACATCACTAGTTAATAACAAAACATCACTAGTCAATCTCAGACATCACTAGATTCTCACAGGACATCACTAGTCTCTCACAGGACATAACTAGTCTCTCACAGAAATCACTAGTCAATCAGAGGACATCAGTAGTCTCTCAAAGTCATCACTAGACTCTCACAGGACATAACTAGTCTCTCACAGATATCATCTCACAGGACATAACTAGTCTCTCACAGATATCATCTCACAGGACATAACTAGTCTCGCACAGATATAAATAGCCAATAAGAGGACATTAGTAGTCTCTCACAGGACATAACTAGTCTCTCACAGATATCACTAGTCAACTAGAGGACATCAGTAGTCTCTCAAAGTCATCACTAGACTCTTACAGGACATAACTAGTCTCTCAAATATATCACTAGCCAATTAGAGGACATTAGTACCTGGGGATTTACATTACTAAAGATAAATTATCTCGTCAAAATCAGAAATTTTCACCTAAAATTTTTAAAACTAGAATTATCTTTAGTTCATGGCTTCCACGTAACATATCCATTTATGGCAGGGTGCTTATATCCAAAGCTGAAGGGCTGTCTCATTGTGTTTATACTGCGATGGCTCTGCGATGTCAGTGACAAAATTGCTGATGATGTAAATAAAGTGTTATTAAATTACTTATGGAAGAATAGATCCCATAAAATTAGGAAATCAGTCTTATCTAACAGGCTCTCAGAGGGTGGACTGGAGGTTTAAATTTCAAAGATTTAATTAGCTCATTTAGAATTAACTGGTTAAAAATATGTCTCTTTCTAGAACTGAATTTGGCACTATATTCCCATTGTTTTATTTGATGAATTAGATGGCTTAGACTTTCTTTTAAAATGTAATTTTATCCTAAATTGCCAATTTCTCTATCTAACTTTCACATACTTGCTTGGAAATTGTGTCACATGCACAATTTATCCCCACATGTCTTAATTCGTGGGAAATCTCTTTTCTTTTCTTTCTTTTTTTTTTTTTTTTTTGATAGGTGGCTTGAAAGAGGAAATGTTTTTGTATTGGACTTATTTAAAAATGACGGCAATATTCTGGAATTTGAAGAATTTATGACATTGTATAATTTTTCTCTGCCAGCAAAATCCTTCAATTGTGTTATAAAGAGTTTGTCACTAAGTTAAGTGCATTTATTTAAAACATTTCTTTACTTTAATGAGAGGAAAACAATTATGCCTAACTTTTTTGGGATGGGGTGTGTTTTTTTGATTAAAAAAAAAACTTGACAACAGACATGTCAGACGATTGGTACATTACTCTGTATATACCTCCCCAAGATGTAAATTTTTCTGGACCAATTTTTCTGACAGCATTCAATGGGAGAAAGCATGGTTATTACCTGACAAGTTCAACATATCCAACAAAATAAGAGTGATACATTTTAAGATGTTTATTTGATGTATTGTGGAGTTAATTCAAGGTAATGTCGTTACAATGTTCACGCACACACACAATGGACACACACACAGCAGGCGCGTTTAACTTTGCACTGTTTTTGCACGGCAAATGTGCAGGGTACGCGTTAATATACACTGCTGTATGGATATCCGTTATGTTAATGTATAAAATAAAGCTGATTTAATGTCCACAAACCAGGATTGAAGTGTCTTCTTTTATAATTGTACTGACACACGGCCGTGGTGATAAAGACGGTAAAATTCGTTACAAACATGCACTGTTTTAAAAACGTTTTGAAAACTCATTCTTAATTACGTTTGATTATGACTGATGATCACAGCGAGCTGAACAGATCTTTTAATCCCATTTGCTTTGCGCAAGTTCTGTTGATATGATTATACGCGTTTCTATGGAGACAATACGCAACTGTCAATCTATTCGGTGGGTGGGGAAACTGCACTCCTACATCACACGTTGCAGTGGGCTTCAAAATGGGAGGAATTTGGATCCTATTTTAATGTCAGAACATGTGGAAAAAAAAAAAGGATTTATTGTCTGTATATCACCCCAATATGATGGAGGACACACTATAGCTACACACAATTCTGTCCAAACAGCTTACAAAAGATGACTTTCATCACTCGTGCCCTTTAAGTATTTTATATGGTGCAATATATTTTACTCATGAAATATGCTTACAGGTAATTCCAAATAGGACTAGTAACTTTCGAAACCGAAGAAAATTGTAGACTTCGTGAAAGTTGCTCTCTATTGTATTTCCACATATTAATAAGTTTCCGCACACACACACAACATTTGAATTTGAAACAATATAATGAAAGTGAATAAGTAATGTCAGAATTTTATTTTCGTTTGAACTACTCTACTACTTCATTCGATAACTGTAGGGAGTTTTTTTTGTGTCAAATCAATGTGAATAATTACTCAGGACATGAATGAAAACAAAAACCTTAATTATCACATTTGAAGTCAAGTCTCCCAACCTGAATAATGGATGTCCATCAAACCTGTATAATCCTGTCCTCATTAGAAGCCAGAACTAAAATGAAAGGGATTGGGAACAAAAGAGTATAGGTATGTGGCAAAATGTGTGGACTTACACCGAGGATAAAATGAACCTCTAATTAAATTCTGCCAGCCAATCAGACTTATCTTCCTGCTCCGGGAACTGAAAGAACCCAAATGACATGCATATTTCCTGCAGAACATTAAAAAGATATTAAAACGATAGTCCTCTTCTGTGGGAGGTGTTCATGAACAATGAACCTGCTTGTTCTTTTCTTTTATCAGTCATGATAGGCATTTTGCTGCTCCATCCTCATTTCTCCCTCTACCTCTGGAGCACAAAAAAGCCCATCATGCTTCTGATTGGCGCCTCTTTATAGCACTTTGAAGAGCAAATCACTTCACAGCATGTTTATAGCATGCGTGCCCATTTTACCTAATGTTAACAGCTGAGAGTGATTACTTAATGGTGCTTTAGAGGAAAAATGCTACATTTGACATTTGTTTTGGCAAAAAGGTTTCACTTTACATGATTGCAAAATATCACGGAATATATAATATAAACATCGCTCTAGACTGTTTGTTTTACGACAGAACAATTGATGATACAGTTGTTAAATCCATTCAGTACAAGACCATGCCGAGAAAATCAGAGACCTTGCAGCGATTGAGAAAGATTTCATTAGCCTACAGAGTAAAATCAGCACTTGTGCTGGCTATCCACAACCTTTTTTTTATTTTCAGTTGGTCTTAGTATGTAACAACACAAGAGTCAAGCTTTAAATAAGAAAATTATGGATGTTTTTTTGTTTGAGTGAGATACAAAGGGTCTAATCTGATTCAATGATTTATGCTAAGCTAAGCTAAGCTAAAAGTGCTCCCACCAGACCTAAAGATCAGCTGAATGGATTTAAAAATAGTTAAGCACAGTTGTTTATATAGGAGTTGTAAAATGAGCCTATTGTCAAATAAATAAATACAAAAGTGTTCCTTTAAATGTCTCTAGAATGTTCTATGTCATCAGGACCATTTCAAGGGATGTAAACAAAAACAGTGGTCCCAATGTATTTCCTGTTTCACAGTTTTAATATCTATAGCTTATAAGAATCCAAAAAGAGCCACATATTAATAAATAATGTTATAACAGCTGTTTTAAAATTAAGTTAGGATTGAGATTTCTCTTGTTACAGTTATGAAATAGTTTGATAACAAGCAGGAAATGTTCATAGGCCAATGACATGGCCACATTGTAATGGTCCACCCCATCTGCCATTTTACAGCATCGGCATAAGTTGTGTCATTTCATTGACACTGACACAAATTCTCTACTGCCTGATGGGATATTAAGGATATGTTCACATTTGATAGGATGGGTGTGATTAAAACTATCTATGTTAAAGGTGCTGTATGTAAGTTTTTGACTCTTCTGAAGCATAAAAATACCACAATATGTTTGCAGATTTAACAAACATGCTAAGTGAACATACTTGTTTATTTGAAAAACAATGCTGAAGTGAGACATTATAATTTAAAAATGTGAGTTACGTGCCGGAAAGGCTGTCTTTGTTTTGGTTCCTTTGACCCACCCAATGCCAGTTTAGCCAATTATATTTCAGCACCACAGGTTGCCTTGCTGGTAAACAGTGCATTTCGTTCAGTCAGTCAGGAAGGGTCTCAAAGTATGAAGTTCATGACCAAAATGTGACCTCCGGTGGACAGTTACAGCCACAAAATGAGATGCAGAGTTCCACATGAGGGTATTAATTTGCAAATAATATAAATATTTATGAACATAAACATTGAGTGAGCAGGTTACATTGTAACCCCCGTGACCTAACATTATGTTGGTATTTGAAAGTACAAAACAAACACCCCCAAAATTTAACAGGACCTCTCCCCTTTTTGATTTCTCCTCATTGCTACTAGACACGCACACACTTATTTCTGATTGACTGCAAGTGTGTTTTGGGTATCAATCCGACACTGTGGCCAAAAGCATTTCCCAAAAATCACTTACTGCACTTTTAAGTTATAATATATACTCACAGAGGTTGGACAATGAAACTGAAACACCTATGGTGTATGGCCTGCTTTTTTGCAGCCAATACAGCCTCAATTTGCTTAGAAAATGACAGATACAAGCCTTGCACAATGGCCATAGGGGCTTGAAGCCATTCTTCTTGCTAAATTGTTGCCAGGTCACTATGTTATGCTGGTGGAGGAAAACATTTCCTGACTCGCTCTTCCAAAACACCCCAAAGTGGCTCAATAATATTCGGATCTGGTGACTGTGCAGGCCATGGAAGATGTTCAACTCAAAATTACAAAAGATTAAAAGATTATTTGTTTCATACTCTTTTTACTGTGTTTGGCTGGATTAGATCAACACAAGAATTAGTGGCCACAAAAAGCCCTGCATTGTCAGTGATCTTGGGTTTTTAACATACCAAATTTGTGTAGTGTGTACACCAAACCTCACATTATGTGTACTTTTCTCATGCCATCTACACACCACAGTTTTCACTTGTCAACAGTTGTCAATCATACTTGTTGATGTGAGGGACAATTGCGTAGTGTGCATTATTAAAGATGTACTCTGACAGGTGTGAACCAACTATGACTGTGAAATTTAGTATGCTTTTTTATCTGGATCTGTCTAGGACCCAAGTGTACACTGCACTGTGTAATGTGCTTAATTACAGCATCAGTGATGCCCCACAGCCAACTCAGACCAAGATACACGGCAATGGAAAGTTTATAGTCATAGACCTACAACAGAACTTAATTTTTACCGAAGATTAGCACAGACAACTTCGTAAGCTTCTTGATGGTTACTATTTTTGACAGGACTATCATTCTTGACTACTTTCTGAGTAAATCATTGGTACAACCCTCCCTACTCTCCAAGATCTGTACTTATCCAGAGCGAGCAGAAGGGCTGCCAAAATCACTCTGGACCCCTCACGCCCAGCACACTGCCTTTTAAACTTTCACCTTCTGGTCGACACTACAGAGCACTGCACACCAGAACAGCCCGACACAGAAACAGTTTCTTCCCTCAGGCAATCCATCTCATGAACACTTGATGATAATAATTGTGGAGCCAACATCACTACTTGCTATACACTTTTATACACATATACACTTATTTAACAACACATTTTACATGCCAATTTGCACATAACAGCTGCACAAATAATGTTGTATATAGTAATATACCAGTACATACGATTGTCAATCTGTATATTTGCACTCACTACTTACTTTTATTTTTTAAATATATTTATTATCTGTTTTTTGTCCTGTCTCTGTAATCCTGTTGCATTGTAGAAGCTCTGTCATGAAAACAAATTCCTCGTATGTGTGAACATACCTGGCAATAAAGCTCTTTCTGATTCTGAATAATCTCCTTTTCTTTTCTTTTCTTTCATCATAGGCTGGTCAATTGTGTGGAACATGCACAAGAGGAACTAAATAGTACCCAAGTTGTAGAACATGATCTCATGACTCAAAATTGTGCATAATGATCCCAGCATTACTCAATCATCGCTAACATGAATAAGCAGTAATTTGCCTGTTAATTTAGTCTTTTTCAGATTTGTATGTGTCGTATTTTGTGTGTGCTCGTGTGCTCAGTGTTGATGTTACACATTCAGAGGCTCATTAATTACCTTTGCATGGATATCAGTCTCAAATTAAGTTTCCAATCCTCAACAAAGTGGTATAAGATTAGTAAATTAAGCTGTAACCAAAATTCTATGCTAATTCACACCTAAATTTAGCCTTGGTTCCAATAACAGACCAAAACTATGCATAGCTGCTGAAAATGAATCTATAATAATAACAGACCCGATACTGCATTGAAGATTTAACTCTAAAACAAGTGAGTATGTTGATGTGAATTGGTGACATTTTAAATGACATTTCATAAAACTAATCCTCCATTCACCTGCTCTATCCAGATGGTCTGTTAGAGAGAGAGAGAGAGAGAGAGAGAGAGAGAGAGAGAGAGAGAGAGAGAGAGAGGGGAGAGAGAGAGCTTTGGCACTTCCAGTCAACCTTGTGACGAAAGTGCAAAGATGGCAACTTCTTTCAGGCAGATGTAAGGCTCAAAGGCTTCAGGATAAGTCTGCCAGAGTCGCTACAGTCTGGAACACAAAGCGCAGCCTCAGTGAACATGGCACACACTGTCAAACGGACTAGACTCAGCAAAAGCATGACACATCCACTCCAGATCCACTGACAGGGGCGAGGCAGCCAGAGGATAAAGTTATCCAGACAAAACCACACGCAATCAGGCAGCCCCAGGTGGACAGAGAGGATAACGCAAAACATTTCCAAATACATTTACATGTCTGTTCGTTTGTCTGGACATGTTTCTTAATCAAAATATTTACTCTTGCAGCAATAATTTCACCTATATATGCATACTGTTTTAGTGTAAACAGTAAGTCAGATATAATTTAGTCATAACTTGTTATTGCATTATTTCTAAAATGATAAATAGACAAATTATTAACAAACTTTTAACGTTTAATTGAGGTTTATTTAAGCTTGATCTCTGCTCCAATGATTTTAGATGTTTAAAGTTTAATTAGACAGTTTAACAAAGTGTTACTGATATTCTAAGTAATTTGAAGCAATGTAAAAATAATAATAATAATATTATACACATACCGGCCACTTTATTAGGTACACCCATCCAACTGCTCGTTAATGCAAATTTCTAATAAGCCAATCACATGGCAGCAACTCAATAAATTTAGGCATGTAGACATGGTCAAGATGATCTGCTGCAGTTCAAACCGAGCATCAGAATGGGGAAGAAAGGTGAATTAAGTGACTTTGAATGTGGCATAGTTGTTGGTGCCAGACTGGCTGGCCTGAGTATTTCAGAAACTGCTGATCTACTGGGATTTTCACGCACAACCATGTCTAGGGTTTACAGAGAATGGTCTGAAAAAGAGAAAATATCCAGTGAGCAGTTCTGTGGGCGCAAATGCCTTGTTGATGCGAGCGGTCAGAGGAGAATGGCCAGACTGGTTTGAGCTGATAGGAAGGCAGCAGTAACTCAAATAACCACTTGTTACAACAGAGGTATGCAGAAGAGCATCTCTGAACTCACAACACGTCCAACCTTGAGGCAGATGGTCTATAGCAGCAGAAGACCACAACGGGTGCCACTTCTGTCAGCTAAAAACAGGAAACTTAGGCTACAATTCATACAGGCTCACCAAAATTTGACAATATAAGATTGGAAAAACATTGCCTGGTCTGATTTCTGCTGCAACATTCAAATGATAGGGTCAGAATTTGGCATCAACAACATGAAATCATGGATCCATCCTGCCTTGTATCAACAGTTCAGGCTGCTGGTGGTGGTGTAATGGTGTGGGGGATATTTTCTTGGCACACTTTGGGTCCATTTGTGCCAATTCAGCATCGTGTCAAGGCCACAGCCTACCTGAGTATTGTTGCTGGCTATGTTCATCTTTTTATGACCGTGTATCCATTTTCTGATGGCTACTTGTAACACGCCATGTCATTAAGCGTGAATACATTCAGACTGGTTTCTTGAACATGACAATGAGTGAATGTTAAAAATGTCATACAAAATTCATTTAATTTTTTCTTGTCTCACTCATCTATCCTTTTTTTATTTAATATAACTATTTGCATTTAAAAGTATTGATTATTTAAGGCACTGATGCTGACTGCGTTATAAAGTCAAAATACAAATTCAAACAGACATTATTACAGAAAAAGCCATTATAAATAAATAAATTAATTAATTAATTAATTAATAAATAAACAATCAATAAACAAATGATGAAATTGTATTTTCAGCAGCAACTGTGAAATGATACTTCTAACATCATGTGTATTTGGTACTAAGAAAACATTATTTCATCTATTTTGAGGAATCCATTTTACTTCTTTTGATGAATAAACTGTTCAAAAGAACAGCATTTATTTGAAGTAAACAAACTTTGTAACGTTATAAATGTCCTGCATGCATGTTTGATCTTTTTTTGCTTATCTGAAAAAAAAGTGTACATTCCCCTTTATGTTTGATTGCCGTGATTATAATACAACGTACTAAAATAAGTACGATTTAATGTTAATTAAATAAAAATATACAATGACATAAAACTGTCATCCATGCAACAGCGTCAACATGCCGTCTCTCCTCTCTCTCTCTCCTCCTCTCGTTCAACATCTTTTCCCCTTGTCATTGCGTATGCGTAGACGAACAGCATCCACGTTTCCGTGTTCGCCGAGGGTTGTTAATAAACTGATTTCCATCGACTTAACAGGATAGTTTACAAGCCACAGTCAATAAGCTACAGGTGAGAACTTGTCGCGAACTGTACGCTGTTCTTTTTAAGAAAATGTGCGCTTTTTTAGCAATCTGTAAGGCTAAGATTCAGAGACTGTGAGCCTCGGTGTTTCCTGGATTACACGCCGCGTTCGATAAGCCGAACGCCGCGACGTCTTGCGGCCTAGTCGCGCAGTAGCACCGCATTAGCATCAAAGCTAAATCTTTCCGCAGAGCTTTCTATTTGCTTATTACTTCAATAATTCATTTGTTAATACGTATCATCATATGAATCTCATAATTATTTTGCTTGATGTCTCCTCTTATTTATTTTCAGGTGAAATAAAATAATGGCCCCTCAACCAGTTATCAGATCAAAACAGGCAGAAAAAACAATAAACGGAAACCAAACTCAAGTTGTTTGCACGGAATTCAGCAACTACATATTTATCGTTCTGACACAGTACGGTAAAATTGGCACACTTGTGTCCATAACACCTGACACGAGGTCCGGTGACATCAGCGTGCCAATGTACACTAGCAGAGTCCTGCTGGGGAAGGATGAGGTACTGAAGCGTGCTTTCTGTTGGATAACTATCAACGTAACAGATAATGTCATGTTTGTTATTTACCTTGTCATTTCCGTCTATTTTGCAGCCTCTTACACACGTCTACGCCAAGAATGTTGCAACGTTTGTCTCACAGGAATCAGGCAACCGACCAATCTTGTTGGGCCTTTCACTGAAAGACAACAGTGCTGAAACTATGAAAACTGTTAAAGATATGATCAAAAGCTGCCAGGTTTGGTAAACAGGAGGTCACATGGTGTGCACACTATTTTTGTTTTGGAGTATCTGTGCGATTTATACATCATCTTGACTTGTCCTCAGTGATTTTACAGCATATTTGAACAGACGGTGATCTTAAGTGCGCATACATGAACACTACTCAGAACACTTTAATCTTAATGTAAAAAGTGAGAGCACTGTTCGGTTTCACTTCTGTTTTCCAGAGAATAATGGATGTCTTTAATTTGTCACGAGAATAAATTTATATTTTCTTATCTTTGATTACTTTTCGGTGCTCATTTAAATGTTTCATACCAGTCCTAAAATATTTGGAAAAGGGCCTGCAATGTTAGCCTCACATTTACTGTCTGCTAAACAGTTATTGAATTGTGTTCACTGAAATTTTCCCCCCGTAAGATTTTAATTTACAAGTTACAATCCAAAATTAACTTTTTTTTTATATGAAATAAATATAAGCTAAAATTAAATATGTAAACTGAGTATAAATATACAAACTGAAAACATTTTATTTATTTCTGTCACTTTTACACAGAGGGCTATTTTTTGAGGGCCTGAAAACAAACTTTTGAAGTGCAGATTTACGAATACGATGCTGCCTTGCATATTATTTGAGAACCAAAACAACAATGGTGGCTTACAGTGCTTAATGTGCACAGGTGTGTATTTGTAGTCTTTACATTGTGCCATTGTCAGCTGGCACGATGCACACACAGTTGAAGTTAGAATTATTAGCCCCCCTGAATTATTAGCTCCCTGTTTACTTTTTTCCCTAATTTCTGTTTAACAGAGAGATTTTTTTTTTTCAACCCATTTCTAAACATAATAGTTTTAATGACTAATTTCAAATAACTGATTTATTTTATCTTTGCCATGATGACAGTAAATAATATTTGACTAGATTTTTTAAGACACTTCTATACAGCTTAAAGTGACATTTAAAGGCTTAACTAGGTTAATTAGGTTAACTAGGCTGGTTGGGATAATTATGCAAGTCATTGTATAACGATGGTTTGTTCTGTAGATTATCGAAAAAATATAGCTTAAAGGGGCTAATTATATTGACCGTAAAATGCTTTTTAAAAAAATAAAAACTGCTTTTATCCTAGCCGAAATAAGACTTTCTCTAGAAGAAAAAATATTATCAGACATACTGTGAAAATTTCCCTGCTCTGTTAAACATCATTTGGGAAATATTTTTTAAAAAGAGAAAAATTTAAGGGGGGCTAATAATTCTGACTTAAACTTTATACAGCTTTTTTGTATTTTTTTTTTTTTCAAATCAACTATTACCAGCAGCAACTACAATTTTGTCTCAGTTACTAAAATATAACAAAAAGGAGCTGAACAAACTCTGGGTTGACAAATTTAAACAACCCTAGAAAGCTGGATTAGCTGGATAGCCAAACTCCACAGTAGCATAAAGAAAAACACCTATTTCACTGTCCCTACAAACATTGTGTTTTAAAATAAATAAACCTTAAATTAACTTCTCAACAGGTCTAGGTCTTTTAAGTATTTATTAAAATAACATTTTCTTTATTTATTAATTTGTCCAAATCTATTATCAACAGCAACTACAATATTATCTCAAAAGTACTAAAATATTATAAAAATGAGCTGAACAAATTCGGGTTGGCAAAACCAAAACAAATTCAAATGGGCCCATGAAATTGGATCAGCTGGCTAGTTTAATTTCAGTTTATTTTTGCACCAATCCTTGGTTTTAGCTAGCATGAAGGCAGCTTGACTCTTTGTTGCCATGATATTATGGAGCAGCTAAGGTGAGCTACATTCATAGTACCTAAAGTAGAGTACTAGACTAGGTGCAAACTACAGTGAAATTTGCTGGCTAGCCAGCTAGTCGGTTAATATCAGATTAAGTGGTTTCACAACACTTTATATAAAAATTTTCTGTTAGCTAACATCAATGTAGTTCAATCAATAGATTTTAATATTGCTGCATGACTTCATATATTGAAGCAAATTTGTGAATATTTTTAAACGTAAATATTAACCTGAAGCAAATATTATCAATTAACAATTTGAAACTACTTGATTATATAATATGATGTACAAATAATTTTAATTTATATAAAATAAATTAATTAGCAACAAAAGCGAATTGTGATTCACTTTAGGGTAATAGGTTTTAATTTGGAGCAAAAAAATGATGCTCTGGGACTGGAAGTGGCTTTGTTAAACTAGATATATATATGTCACTTAACTCACAGCCGATTGGTCAGTTTTGGGTTTACTGTTTTTTTTTTAATCCCAGAATTAAAACTTACTTAAACTAAACATGTACTTACCTGGGTAAAAAAGTCAAACTGGCTTTGTGCAGCAGGCCTCAGCTATTAAGTAAATGACAATATTATAAGCTTCAAGTTGTTTCAAATTTTTAGAAGTTAAACTCCACAGTGGTATGATGAGAAAAACACTTCTTAAGTCAACGGTTATCAGAAGAAACTTAAACAGGTTTAGAAAGGACATTTTTATTTCAATTTCATTCATTTCATTTTTAAAATAAAAAAATAAAAACAAATTAGTTGTGAGGGGGTTTGCAGGATAATAGCTTTAAAACTTTAAACCATAAATTAACTTCTCAACAGGTCTAGGTTTATTAAGTCATTATTTAAAATGTAATTTATTTAGTTATTTAAAACAAACCAATCCTGTATTCATTGGTGGATTTAACCATTAAGCGAGGTAAGCGGCCAGTTCGGGACCAAGATAATCTGGGGGCCCCCAATAAATACCTTGAAGTAAACATTATAGTTCTCTATATTTTGTATGGTGAGGGTTTAACTAAAATAAAATGTTAGCGTAATTGTTACATTTGTGGAAATATCCCTAATCACTGGAGCGGTCCAGCAGTCAAATCATATTTTGTGAAGTTTTCATTTTAAGAAAACAAATAATTTAAAACAGAGATTCCACTAAGATACAAATGTTGAAAACAAGATTGTGATATATATATATATATATATATATATATATATATATATATATATATATATATATATATATATATATATATATATATATATATATATAATATATATATATATAAATAAATATATATATATATATATATATATATATATATATATATATATATATATATATATAAATATATATATATATATATATATATATATATATATATATATATATATATATATATATATATATATATATATATATAACACAGTTAAACAAATAAATAAAAATGCAAAGGGTCTATAGCAGGACTGTTCTGCCCCATGGCTGGAATTGCTTAGGGCCCCCAAATCACTAATATTTATAGTGTATATTTATAGTGATATCCGGGCTCTACTTCTGTCAAAGTTTAAAAATGGTCCACTAATTTACCTGAACTAGATCTACATCATTCCTAATAGACTGTAATGTGTAAGCGTGTAAAGAGACACTGCGTGTACCTTTGAGCAACAGGTGCAGCCTCTGACTGTCATGTCACGTGACCAAAAGACTAAAGTCTCAAGGTCACATGACCTGGGTGTGCTGTTGTGTTGTTGCGAAGTACGTACACCTGCCCTAATTTGAAACCGACTTGTGGGATTATTTTGTGTGGAATCGCGAAAAGGCTTTTGGAAAAACTGACCCTGTACACCATCGCTTCGGGATTTTCATCACCATCCGTCAGGTCATCTGTTTCCGTCTGTTTCCATCGAGCTGAGTGACGTCCGTCAGACCTGTCATAGTAATAACGAGGAAGTGTCGTCGCGGGCCGACTCTACCTATGGCTAACTTGCAATTTGTGTTCTGATACTTATATAGACTATAAATAGTGCAATATATGAAGTATTTTAGTCCCACCGCGATGTTTAAAGTAAAAGTGACGTTTGTTTGAATTTTAATACGGTTGAGTCTGATCGCAATCATCTCTTCACGTGTTGATACAGTATCAGGGTAAGTAAACATGTCTTGTCTTTTGTTAACGTTACAGCAAACCGTTTGACTTAAACAGTTTTAAATAGACTTGACTTAAATAGTCAGTTTATTTAAGGTTGAACACAAACTCTTAATTAACCATGAGTTTATTATAGTAAAACTGTAACTGTTAGAATCGTTTTACTACAAATACCATGTTCTACTATAGCAAAACCATGGTTTTACAAGAAACATGCTTTTATTTTGTTTGTATTAAAACTATTGTTCATTTTCAGGTTTTTTAAAGGCATATTTTAGCTATACTGTAAAATGCTACCTAACATTAATGCACTTTTATTAAAGATCAACATGTCATCCAGTTTCACTCAAAATATCATAGTAATATTCATAAAACAGTATATTATGTTAAAAGAAGTTGTCTATTTTAATGACTATGCCATTGGCTTTATTTAATTAGGAAACATTGTTTTAAAAAGAAATAATGAGCAATTATATTTCCCATGTATATTTTTGTTAAGCTGTATTCATAAAAAAAGACAGCGTAAATAAAGAAATAATGCGGTATTTATAAATAGGTTGTAGTTCATATTGTATTATTATTATATATTTATACACACAAGAGTTTAGTAGTTTGGATGATTTATGATTTTATAAATATATTTTTTCAAGCAAATAATATATATTTTTTATAATTATAATTATTTATTATTTTCATTCATTGCTTCATACTGTATAAAAGGTCATAAAAATATAAAAAAATATATAATAAAATGTTTTCTGATTTGAAAAAATAAATTAAATATGTAATATATTTAAAGTATTATTAATACTAAAAAAGTTATAATGGAATAAAGTAGTAGATCTAAATTATTACGTTTTACAATATTGTTTTTTTTAAATGATATTTTAGTAATGTGGACTTTTTTTTTTATTTACAAAAAATTTAGCCTTGGTGTGCACATGTTTTATATATATATATATTTATATATATATATATATATATATATATATATATATATATATATATATATATATATATATATATATATATATATATATATATATTTATTTATTTATTTATTTATTTATTATTTTATTATTATTTATTTATTATTATTTTTAAATCTTACTGTTTTTTAAATCTTACTGGTGTAAAATGGAAGATATTAAAATATGTAAAATTTGTAATTCTTAGATGATGCAATTTCTATGAATATTTGAATTTAAAATACATAAAATAATGTTTTATTTGCAAATTTTCTTCTTCACAGATGAATGAAACTACTCTCAGAATTCTGTCAGCAAGTTCAGACAAAAACATGGACAATGCCCCCTTGCCTTCATACTCCCTGCTGTCAAATAACACAGACTTGTTGAACAAGACCGTGATCAGGTCTGCTAATGGAACTGAAGTCGTGGCAGATGACCAGATCTTCCTCAACACGGCCACAGCTCAAGCCCTATCAGGGATTTTTGTATGGTCCGCGCTCATCCTCACCTGTCATCAGGTAGGCTAATTTACTGAAACGAAATGTCACTAATGTGTTTGAGGATGGATAATTCGCAGGTTTCCTCTTACAACCAGGCACTCACACATCCAGCACAGTTTCTAATCCCCAGAATGGCTTATTTAGAAACAGAAAGGCGTCGCTCTGCTGCTTTTAAACCAGTACGCCAATATGGGCCATGAGGTGAGAAACAAATCTCAGCATTAAATGGAGTGCTATCACGGCCCAGGGAAAACTGGAGGCGCTAATAGCCGTGGTTCATTCAGAGCTCACACAAATAAAGGCAAATAGCCTAGGCGGGGAATGCGCACAGCTGTTTCCTACTGTCTCCTCCCTCATAGCTAACCACAGGCTCATTATCGCCAGCAGATCTTGATAACACTGTGTAATTTTAGAAGGTTAATCTATGCCAGCAGTCATTAAAAACTGTAGCAATAACTAACCAGTGCAGGCAGGGTTATCGATCATCAAGGATCAATAAATACTTGCCTGTTTGTTCTGGACAGTCATCCATGTTTTCTTTCCTTTTAAATGATCCATTTAGTGTGTTGTTAGTCATCTTTGACCAATCAAAGTTAACTGTGGTGGCGAGTGGTACCTGTTCCCAGAGCTGATAAGGCTGCTGAGTAAACACCGAATAGGGTTTTAGTGTACTCTGGGGATGTAATGTGAGGATACATAACCAATAATGTATGTGCACTGATGTGCCATCTGCAGTGGACATTTTATGTAGCTATCTACAGTAAGGTGGGCTTTTAAAAGTAAAGGAAGTTAGTGTGTCTACTTTTACATCCACCATGAAGGACATCCAAACAAGATGTATGGGGTGGTCATAGGGCTGGGCGAATTGGCCTAAAATCTAAATCTCCATTAATTGAACATTTTAACTCGATTAATGAACAATTATTTTATTTTATTCTTTTTTTTAAATTTGCCCTCATACTTCACTGACAAGTTTTGTACAGTAAATATGCTCACATATTACAAGTGAGGGATTTCTGAATGAAGAGTGCATTATTTTAAAATAATTAAAGGAAACACACACTATCTACTATCCATTATTAGTTATTACATTATACATTACATTGTTATTACATTGTAACATCATCGTTGAACATTCATTCATTCGTTTTCGGCTTAGTCCCTTTATTAATCCGGGGTCACCACAGCGGAATGAACCGCCAACTTATCCAGCGCGTTTTTATGCAGCGGATGCCCTACCAGCTGCAAACCATCTCTGGGAAACATCCACACACACACTCATTCACACATACACTCATACACTACGGACAATTTAGCCTACCCAATTCAGCTGTACCGCATGTCTTTGGACTGTGGGGGAAACCAGAGCACCCGGAGGAAACCCACGCGAACGCAGGGTGAACAGAAACGACCTTCTTGCTGTGAGGCGACAGCACTACTTACTGCGCCACTGTCGCCTCATCGCCTTAAACCAACAGTCACTTTTTGCTTATAAAAAAGTGGAAATAAATAACCTGCACTTTTGAAAACAAAGTAAATTATTTTCAATGTTTTTCATATTAAAAGTAGAAAATAAGCAGTATCTTTTCTAAATAAAATAACTCCTGTGTATCCAGTAAATAATATTTTAAACAGTTCTTGCATTTTCTGTAAACAAATATTTTAATGTAAATAATAATTATAATGTAATGGAAAATATGCCGTCTCAAGGCATCTCTGGCACAGCTTCCAATCATCGTCAATATAGTGCAAAGGAATGCTCAAGAATGGGTCCATCATCCTACTTGAAACGTTCAACGTCCTACGTGGACATGCAACCACTTAAATCATAAAGTAAACACAAAACAACATTTTCCTACTGAAGCCTCCATGGGACTTCACACTTGTAAATGTTCGACAGGCTCGCTACTCTCCCGTGGCTTTCAGCGCCGTCCAAACTCGTCACCGCTACCAAGCCGATCAATCACAGAGTTTGACGCTACTCGTCATCACGACATATAGTTAAATTTATTTGAGAGGTGCTCTTCAGCCACGGCAAGGGCTATGCGACCACTTGAAGGCTGCGCTGGACCATATGCGTGTGCTCGATGCAGAGGTAAAAACAAAGTGAGTTCACGTAACTCCACACGCGATAGGAAAAGTAATTGAAAAAATGTACCTGAGTTAATTAGACCTATTATACATTCTGAATGTCAATTTCGATTACTTTTTCAGTTAATAGCCCAGCCATAGCTGGTCAACTCTTTAAATTGTGAGAAATAGTTTAGTGAGATCGTAAAAATATTAATAATTAAAATATTAGATAAACTTATACATTTTGACCACCCCTATGATGGTTCATACCATTTTGAATGCATAATCGTGCCATGCAGTATATGTGAGAACTTCATTCAGTTGCTGCACAATATTGGGAAAACTTTTTTTTTTTATTCTGCGATTTACATATTGCGATACGTGTACAGTTTCACTAGATGACATGAATAACTATTTGGAAAGAATTTTATAGTTTTAGATTGATTGGGATGATTCTGTAGGGGAGTGCATCTGCACAAAGTATAATAAAAACAATCTATAAGCATAGATAAATTCAATAAAGAAATGGATACAAATTAAATGAACAGCATTTGATTGTTTTCTGAGCAGTCGAACTGTATCCAGGCATACAGTAATTGAATGAAAAATAACACTGCATGGTCAGTATATAAACAATTCAATAAAATTAATCATTATTAATTAAAAAAATTTAAAAAACGCGGTACAATTTCTCATGCCTAAATGCTTTAAAAGACCCCATACAGTCATATAGTCCAGGCTCTACATTGCATGTTCTGCGACGTGATTATTACGAATGATCACATTGCGATATCGATATAGAAAGGATATATTGTGAAGCCCTAGTCTAAATCGGTCAAATCTAGAGCACCGATAGACGCCATAAGTGTTCACAAGACATTTTTTTTGTAAAATGGGCGTTTGTATCTACATGTAGCCTAAAAGTTTAGTCAAGTTAAATGCATAGTTTGTATTTTAATAGGCACCTACTCGCACTTTCATGGTTATCCATTTATTGGCACAGGAATCCTAATGTTTCACTGTTTGTTTTTTTATCAAAAATAGATTGCCGTTGAGAATCCCACATCTGCTGAAACAGACAATCAGAGGTTACTTCAGGTCACAATACACCCAATATCCCTCAAAACACTGAAGACTTGAGTTAATAAATTAGATTTTATTGAAGTAAATATGTAAATTTGGTTGACTAAAGCATGCATTACACAAACTAACATTACCAAAAAAGTTGACCCCTTCTGATGTTCGTTGTATAATTCGTACCCTGCTCGTCAGTTTAAGATTTGACGTTTTAGTTTTGATGACAGCGTCTCATACACATTTGGTTGGACTCGACAATAAAACATTTCTGTAGACGATATATTATATGTTTTTCATTATTTAATTAGATTCATTATTCATTATTTAAGCAAATTTTCTCAAAGTTAGCGTTGAATAGATGGAGGGAGATATTTTAATGTTTTGAAGATGCCTATGCTCACCAAGGCTTCGTTTGTTTGGTCCAAAATTGGGTTAAATTGTTAAAATATAAAGTAACAATTGAAAGAGTTAAAAGAATATGCACTCACTGGCCACTTTATTAGGTACAACTTTTCAGCTGCTAATTGATGGAAAAATCTAATCAGCAAATCACATGACCGCAACTCAATGCATTAGGCATGCATACATGGTCAAGAAGATCTGATGAAGTTTAAACTGAGCATCAGACTGAAGAAGAAAGATGATTTTGTTACTTTTTAGCATTTTTTAAATGCCAAATACTGGCTAATATACTGGGATTTTATTGAATTAACCATCTCCAAAGTTTAAAAGAGTGGTTAAAATATCTAGTGAGTGTCAGCTCTTAGGGTGAAATGTCTTGTTGATGGGCAAATTTCTGAACACACAACACATCAAACCTTGAAGCAGATGAGCTACAGGAGCAGAAGAAGACCACGATTGTGCTATTAATATTTGAAAATGTTTTCCTGGTCATGTAAGTTTTTAGTTCGTCTGCTGCAACATTTGTATTTTGTATTTATTCGTTAGGATTAACCCCTTGAGATGTTTTATCTTATTTTCAATGGGGTACCGCAATTAATCGTAATCACATAATAATAACACAAGAAGACAGAAACAAAACATATATTACATAGCATCCAAGGAACAACAGCAAACAACAAAATATAAAAACTTTAACAAAGGGGGAAGTACTATACATACATATTCATAGTACAAAAAAAAATGTTAAACAACAGAATCCTTACCAAAAAACAGTCCAAAGTAAATATGACAGCAAAGTTTGCTTAAACACCTTAAATGATGCAATGGATCAAATGTTAGCAGGTAAATTATTCCCATATTCTCTATTTGACCCTTAAACAGCTCTTTTACCAACAGATTTTTTTAAATGAGGAACAAAAAATTAGTCTGAATTTAGATGGTTGGGTCAGAATTGGTTGTAAACAACATGAATCTCTCCAGCCATGTGTCAGCAGTTCATGCTGCTGTTGGTGTGATGTTTTGGGGAATATTTTCTCAGTACACTTTGTGCCCTTTAGTACCATTTAAGCATCATTAGAAAGCCACATACTGAGGATTGTTGCTCACCATCTGAAGACAAATAAGAGTGCAACCAGAGTGCAAGGTGTACCTAATAAAGTGGTTATCAATGTCAGTTGTGCTGCGTAATACTTTGCTGCGATACATTTTAGCTGTGTTCTTTGAAAAAAAAAAAAAAAGTTAAATCAAGGGGATTTTGAGGGGATAGTTCACCCAAAAACCAGCATTTACTTCTTTGTTTGATTTTTATTCCCTCTTTTGTTGAACCCAAAAGAAGATATTTTTAAAAATACCATTTGTCGTTTAGCCTCCTAATTAATTGTAAATATGGAAAATAGTACAATTAAAGTGAGTAGATGTGTTCACATGTTTGTCTGCTAGCATATGTTCATATGTCTGAGGCAGAAAGTAAAGCGTGAGCAATATTTGTGCACCCAACCTTTGTTTATAGAGGAAGTTCCTTTGTGCTCGTTGAAAGACCATCAGTCACTAACCTTTACACCAGCTGTATCAGTAAAAGAGAGAGATAAGACCGTTCAATAAGTCTTCTTGTCATTTCTTCATAGATATAAACATGCTGAGCTCTTCTAATTTGCTGGGATATTTCCTTGTGCCTTTATATTTTTCCGTTCATTACAGCTAAAAGCGCACATCAAACCTGAATATCAATTTCTGCGGCATATGAATGAGTTCGTCGTGTTGCCTAGAGCTAGATGAAATCAGTTGGTGGTGGATGAGTTTTGTGTAAAAGTAATTGTCAGGTGAAGTGGCGCCACAGTATGAACATAGCCATATTGTGTGTGTCGAATTACCAATTATATTTGCAGACATTGTTCAGTTTCAGGAAGGCCTGAAATCTAATTTCCACGCTCTTGCTGCTATAGTTTGAATCTCTTTCCATTGCAGCCTATATGACCCATGAAGAAATTTAATATAGAATATGTTTCTCAAGCATCTGTTATGTAATTGAACCACTGGGATCGTACTGATGGAGAGCAGAGGTCAGGAAAGGTATTTCTTCAGCTCTGAATTGCAGCGCCCGCAGTGTGCCCGGAGGACTTGGATTTGATTGCCTCCAAAGCATCTTGTGTGCCATACAAAAGCCAATACCTCTGAGATTCTGGCAGTTTTGAAGCGTCCAAACATGCTATATAGAGCCTGGAAATGAGTCCCTGTGTAGTGCTTTTCCTCTTCAAGTCATAATCAAGTCAAAACAGTCTGGTTTTTTGGTCCCCCAGAACGACTCATCTACCGCCACCTCATCCGCGGCTTTCCAAGCAGTCAAACCGTCGCCTGCGGAGGTTTGTGTGAGGCAACACGTGTAAATCCTGAGGAGATTAAAGGAGCCCTCAGGAATGTTTTAGTATTTCACTGCCTTTTCTCGGCTATAGAAGATTCTCCCGATGGAGCCTCTTATGCTCTGCTTACTAAAGGCAGTAATTGAGATTGTGTTCCCTGTTCTGAAGTCACTGATTTGCCTGCAAAACTTTCCCATCAGTGCCAAGGATATCAAAGGAGTCTTTGAAGACCAGGTATTTAGAACATGAGCACCTTTCAGGCCAGTCTTTCTTAAGCAAAATGTTGCAATGACAAGGCGCCGGCAGCACTCTTGGGTAGGCCCTTTCTCTGTTCTCTAGTTTTTACAAGCGTTATAGTCTTGAAGTTGGTGCTGCACCTTGTGATTCACTGACTCTTGTTTTGAGGCTCCACCGGCAGTTCCTCTCTTTGCTTCAGACAAGGTGTAATTAGCTTTGACTGCGTTTCTGCGACAGCCAGCAGACAGTCAATGGCCAAAGCCATTACTGTGAGCGCGGCTTTCTCTCACTGTCACCGCTGCATTATGGAGTCTGAGAGACTATGAACTTATTTCCCCTGCAGGCTAGGTGAAATGGAGGACATCAGTTCAGAGAACAACTCCCCTTGCTTTTTCCAGAGCCCAAATACATCAAGCCTGCACCCGTGGAACGAAGGACTCAAATAATCTGATTTCAAATGATTGAGAGTGCCAAAGTTTAAAAAGCCCAGCGAATATTGAGCCACGTCAGTAATAATGTGAAGTTCAAAGCCATTTTGAGGACATTTATAAGCTTCAAATAATTCAGTGTTTTTTAAATTTAGACAATTCCAACCTTTAAATCTTTATAGCTGAACAACGTGTGACTTTTTGTATTCTGTGCGAAGTGATTATGTACTCTGAAAAATATAATAATTGTTTACCTGGGATTCACATGTGTAATTGTATTTTAGGTAGGCATAGGTTGGTATAAGATTCTGACGGTATGATGGATAAAAACAAAAGTTTTTAATTTGCAGATTCTATGATCTGCTTACAAGCACTTGAGTCTATGAAAACTGATCATCCTATGATTTTTAGCACAATAGAAAAAGTGGACCTTTTAAAGGAAAAAGACTTTGATATTATTTTCTGCTGGATACCTGGTCATATGTTATTCAACTGAAACGAACATGCAGATAAAGCAGTTAAGGAAGTCCTACGGTTGGAGATACCGGAGTTGGTAAAATTCCTGTGTCTGATGTTAAACCTATTTTAAATCAGTATATTAATGAGAAATGGCAAATGGAACGGGATGAATGTAGAAATAACAAATTGTATGAAGTGAATCCATTTGTAAACGAAAGAAATAATTACCATTTTAAAAATAGACATGACCAGGTTGTACATACTGTACGAGATGTAGAATTGGACACTCAAGACTTACACGCATATTTATTGAAAAGGGAAGAAAAACTGTTTGTGACTTGTGTAAGAATATTTTGACGATAAAACATATTTTAATAGAATGTGTATTTTTAAATGATATTAGAGAACGTTTTTATTCTGGAAATATTTTAAGCGAAATGTTTGAAAAGGTGCCTTCTGGAGCAATTTTCAAATATTTATCTTTAATCAAACTAAAAGATTGTAAATGACTTTTCAATGTTGTTGCTATTTGTATGTTGTTTTTTGTTGTTGTTTTTTACAATGCGTGTTTGTTAAGAAAATATGATTATATGATTGTATATTTAGTATATGTTTTTGCCATGAATATAGTCAATGCTGCTGATATGGCATTAAAACCTAAATAAATAAGTATGCTAGATAATAAACTTGACAAAAAATTTACGGTATTGTGATTACTGCTCTAAAATGTATTCTATTTAAATGTTTGGGTAAAAAACTAAAACTTTTTTCCTCTTCGAACACGATATATTTTATGTTGAGGAACATTTAAAATATTTTGGAGCAGTAAACATGTCCGGCTAAATAATTCAGGTGAATCATTGACTTCTGCTGTCTTCAATAGTTTCAAAACCAGAGATTTCTTTATAATTTAAGCCTTTAAGCTGCACACAAAACCTTTTTGGCCCATGCTTGCATTGGATAATATACTGACAAAACTCTGATAAGTTGTAATAAGCAATTAAAATAACAATGATAGCCTATAGATAAAAGGTCGACCAGGTGGTTACGATGCTAAAGGGTTAAAACAGCATCTTTAGATATCTTTTTTTGCTGGAGATACTGTTGTCGCAAAAAGCTAAACAGAACAAAAAAAAAAACGTTTAAAAAATCTTATATCTACCATAAGCATGGCATAACTGAAATTTTTGGTGGTCTTAAAACTTTGAGTTTTCCAAATCACGGTATACTTTGAAAATTGTAATCGTCCCATCCCTAATTATAGGATCTTAATCTTGGCTCCATCAATTTTCTTTTGAACGATAAGTTGAACAAAATTAGTAGTTTAATGCAATATAATTAATGTGTGTAAAAATGTATATGTGTAACAGAAAAAGTATTTTCAGTAATGATTAAATCTATTAAAATGCCCCCAAAGAGTTACTTTGTTAAACTTATCAAAATAAAAAGCTATTGGAGAAGAGATCAAGGTCTCAAAATACAGTTTGAAAGAGTAAATAAGTGCATGGAAAACACACAGGAATCATGAATGGAAAATGGTTGATTAATGGATGTATTGTACATTTTGTAATGATTTCATGGAGTCTGCACGCACAGAAATTTGCAGATTTTTAGCCCATCGTAAAAAAAGCAGCCACTGACATCCATAGTTGGGACAAAAAATACTATGCAATTAAAAAAAAAAAACATTCTTAAGTTTGTGTTCAACAAGAGAGAAGCACAAACAGATTTGGAGCAGGCTTTGATGCTCTAAATATGAAGCATTCTCAAAGTGACAGCTGCCATGAAAGAGTAGCAGTCATTTTTGAACCTTTGGACTGCAATTTCTAAACAAAACAAAGTTCACAACCGGTCTCAATATATTTAAATTAATTCAGTTTTGTATCTAACAAATAGCAAAAACTGTGACAAATTACATCTTAGAAAGGCAGGTAAAGCTCTGAACTACTTCAAAGTATTTAACATTTTTAACATCCTTGTTGTTAGATATGACATGATATAACCTGAAGTCCGTTTACAGCTTATACTCTATATACTTGTTTTAAAGTGTAATCTAGCAATTTTTTTCTTGCTTTTGAAATGGGACCACCATTGTCAGAAAACAGTGACCAAATAAACTGTCAAATATGGGTTTTACTAGGATGCAGTCTTTGAATCGGGACACACTACTTTATCTTAAAGTTGTTTGGTCAGATAGGAGCTGTAGTCAGCAAAAAAGCCATTATTTAGGGATAGTTTGAGGGATAGTTCACCCAGATACGAAGATGTACTCCTTTTAGGAGTTTCTTTCTGCTCGACACTAAAGAAGATATTTTGAAGAATGTTCGAAATAGGGCTGCATGATATGAAAATATGCATTATCCGATGTTGTGTTGTATTATTGTGATGACCATATATTTATAACATTTCCTTAGAGAAAAAAGATATATATTTATTAGCATTTAAAGAACGGTTCATTTATGTTCATACAAAAATAAACAAGTAATAGAACATTTTCAGGCTAAAAATCTCAAGGTGCAAACTGCAAACATTTAGACTTTTAAAAAAACTGAACATTTCAGCAGATATTCTGATTCTCATTCACTGTTGTCACTTTTTTTTTCTTGCCTTTACTCCAGTCATTGAAATATATTTTGTTGTTGTTGTTTCTTTCAGCTATCTGCTCTGAGGCAATATAAGTTCACCTTTGAGCTCGGTGTAGCCCCCATCTGATTGATTTAAATTGGGATAAACATGTTGGTTATCACAATAATGATCATCTTTCAATGTAGTGTGCATCTTTAGTTGGAAACCATATTATTTCTTAGTGCTTTGTTGTATTTCTTCTGCTAGCCATTCATAAACTCGTACAGTTAACAATAACTGTTATTCAACATCACTGCAACTATCACTTAACCCTTATGTACTGTTGGGGATGTTTTCATCCACTCTGGGGTGATTTGTATCTTAATTTGGCCATACCCTTTACTGTGTTTCAGCTAGCAGAATGATTTTTGGTGAAAAATCTGATTTTCAATCGTTTTGAGAAAATGTTTTGAATTTCCTACTCTTGTTGTGTTCGGGATGAAAACATCCACTGAATTAAACCTCTGTAAAAAATCAGATAATTGCAAAAATTTGCATAAATCTGTTAATCAACCTTAGTCCTGATCACAACTACTAAATTGCTTAAAAAATTACAGGATTTTAATTCTTTAATTGCCAAATTCATAAATGATGTCACTGATTTGTTGAAAAAAAGCACAAAATGACGTGTTTTCTATATAAAAGTAATTGTGCACTGGATTTTTGTTTACCTTTTATAAAAGTCTTGGACATGTGAAACAACTTTGTCACTTTAATTTACTGTTGGTGGCTGTTTTTGCCCCATTGACTTCCATTATAATCATAGAACCATGACACCATATAATCATGCATTTTTGATTGTTGGTGGTTTTCCCTATTGGGAAGAGGTCAATTTTGTAATGTTTACTGTTGATCAACAATTGGCACTATTAACCCTTTAGATAGGCCTGTGCAAAAGAAGTTTAATTTCTTGATTTTATATAGAGTCTAACAGCGAATTAAAGCGTATGTATGTGTTTGTGAGAGTGACCTTTACGCACTTACCTTGATGTGTCGGAGAAAATCAAAATATGCATCTCAGCTGTCAGAACTACATGAAGTAAACAAAAACAAAGACTGTGTATTTATGCACCATCGAATGTGGTTATAATGGAAGTCAATGGGGCATAAACAACCACCAATTGTAAATTAGGGAGAGAAAAATTAAAATCTAACAATGCATCAAAGCCAATGTTGTTACTAATCGTTCACATGTCCAAAACTGTGATAAAAGGTAAAAAAAGTAAAATAAAATAGTCCACACTTATTTTTTAAATTGAAAGTATGGCAATTAAAGAGTTAAAATGCTGTCATTTTCTAAACTCTTTAGTAGTTTTGATCAGGACTGAGTTTGATTAACAGATCTATGCAAAAAAAGCAGTTTAATTTAGTGGATGTTTTTCATCTCTAACATAACAAAAGGGTAGTAAATTTGAACAGTGCACAAGGGTTAAAATATTTCTGTTCGCCCCACTCATTTCCTGCTATCTTCTACCATCCGATGCTGCACACTTGTTTTCTTGCCACATTTAAATCACTGTGCTTTCAATTTCCCTCAAACTTGCATATGTTGTATTTTTAGACCTCATTTTCTGTCTTTCTAGATCTACTTGCACCTGAGGTCGTACACGGTGCCAAATGAGCAGCGCTACATCATCCGCATCCTCTTCATCGTCCCCATCTATGCCTTCGACTCGTGGCTCAGCCTGCTGTTCATCACTAATGACCAGTATTATGTGTATTTCGACTCTGTTCGTGACTGCTATGAAGGTACAGTAAATCTGAGCTGCTCACTGCCCTTACATCTACTCCTGTCCCCCAGGCGTAATATTATTCAGGCCAAATATTACAGCGGCAGAATGACGTGTCTGTTGTTAGGAAGTCAGGCCTGCAGTGAAGATATAGGAGAGCTTGATTTGTAGACGTTGGGGGGTGGCAGGTTTCATAGATGGGGAAACTGATACATTGCAACTGAACAAACCTGTTTGACTTGTTAGTGCCAGAATGGAGAATGGCCAATTGTGTCACTGTTATTATCTTCTCAGGGTTAATCCACTATCCCTAAACAATCAGGATTTTAAACACCGTTTTCCCTGCGGTGTTTGAGTTACCTGGGAAAATATAGTGTTGGTACTGTTTTGTTGAAACCAGGGGTCACATATCTTGGTCCTGGAGGACCGTTGTCCTTGCACATTTTAGATCCAACTTGCCTCAACAGACCTGCCTGGAAGTTTTAGGTATACCTAGTGACAGAAATTTTCTAAACTATTGATTCTGAACTAAGATTGAACTGTGCAAACTATATGGAGTTGGAAATCTGTGTATTACTCGCTATTGAAAATAGCGTAATGGCTAGCAAGGATTCCACACGACACCTCAGCCTCATGTAACAGCATTAACCGCGTTCACATTGCTGATGCAGCATTCCCTACCCTGCCTTCTCTTAAAAAAATATTAGGGTCAAATTAATTTGATTGACCATGAATGTGCTGTTTAATGTAAAACATTGAAGATTAGCAACCAGGCTTTAGATTGATTTAAATGACATGTTGTTTTCTTACAAAAGCTGTTTATTCTGTGTAGTGATGCCTCTTCTCTATTGACTTCCATTAAAACAAAATGGTTTCTGCTCTCCTTCCTCACGAACTGGTGATGGCATTAGCTGTTAGATCTTTTCAACTAATGATTTCCGGCTTGTCATCTATTGGCTTTGTCTATTAAGATCTTGATTAGCTTGTTCAAGTGTGTTTGATTAGGGTTGAGGTGGGGTTGGGCGATGTTGACCAATTTGGCATCATACGATGTCTAATGTGAAACATCGCGATGGACGATGGCATCGTCATCGTAGTCAAAACGAATTAATTATTTGTAGCCTACCGTTTCAACTACCTGACCCGCATGGTCTTTGTTTTGCCCATAACAAATCATAAATAACTAAAGATAAGTTACACACAAATTACCACCTGTCAATCACTTTTTCTGCGGGACTCTGGCATGAATAGACTATGAGTGATCTGTGTCGTTGTAATGACGTCAACAAACTTGGTTGGTAACAAAGGTGCACAACCAATAGCAAGCAACCAACAGTATCTGAGGTTTTTTACTAAAATTACTAAGTACAAGCCTGAAAGCGGAAGATTGAAGCAGTGTACTGACACTACGACACGTTATCTGATAGAGTCAAAAGACCGAAGAGTCGTTAGAAAGAGACAAGATGAATTAAATATCACGTTTAACAACTAAAGTAAGACACAATCCTGCGGTAAATCATTGATAAACTGTCCGACGTGCACTACTCTCTGGGGTTTTGTGCTCAAAGCACCCACTGATTGCCTGGAGCTCAGACGTATGCATATGCTAGAGTGCATGACAGCGTGTGTGTGGTCACGTGATGTGTGTTTTCAGCGATATGGTGTGGACGGAGGCCATTTAAAACTAAAGGCCATTTAAAAACTAAGACATATTAGTGTAAACTGGCCGGGTTGCTGCTGCGATGAGGGCGGGGCAGAGAATCGCAACGCTGGCTCAGCATCGTGATGTCTATCGACGATGGGCGATGGCATTGTCTATCGACCCAAACCTATGTTGGAGCTAAACTCTGCAGCACACTGGCCCTCCAGGAACAAGTTTGGTGACCACTGATTTAAACTATCATTGTAACATATGAAATAAAAAATATGTAGCAGTGTATACATCAGTCACAGTTAAGAAGTTCAATGTGTTGTGTTTTTGGTTATACTTCAGTTCAGAAGGCTGCATTTATTTGATCAAAAACACAGTTAAAAACAAAGCTGTATTTTGACACTATGGTTGTTTCAGCCCAAATTTGAGTTCAATATGATCCCACTGGGTTAAATAAATTTAGAATAAAATTATTACCCAAAGTTTAGGTTTTTCTGTATATTTCCGATTGTTACCTTTTTAGCCTAATGTCTGGGTTAGGCCATATTTGACCAAAATTATTACATTTTAAAGCAGTTGTTAGGTTTGTCTATGTTTGACACAATTTGAAACAACCCAATATTTTCATAGCACAATATGCAATATGTTTATGTACTGTTCAAGAAACATTTCTTATACACGCATGTGTGTGTATGCAAACAAAATCTCTAAATGATCAACGAAAATTAGAAGATCCAAATGTAAATTGGACCACAAAAGTATTACAAAATATATCCAACACCGAAAGCTTCAGAAGTCCAGAAACTTTGCCTTCTAGTATGAAGGCTCTTAGCCAGACAAGAGACAATGAGATCTAGCCATCTAATCTGTCTTTAAATAAACTTCTCAGGTTAAGAAGGATTTCCTGGAACTCCGCAATCTTGTGTTGTTACACAAAGTGAAAAAGATATTCTTTCATGTCAAACATGTTCAGCCTGCTCATTTAAAACTCTCACTGCAAGCTCAGCAAATAGTTTGGCTGTCATCTAGATTTGATTGTCCTTTTTATTCTTCTAGCATTTGTGATATACAACTTCTTGAGTCTGTCTTTTGAGTACCTTGGAGGAGAAAGTGCCATCATGTCAGAAATAAGAGGAAAGCCCATTCAGTGAGTGTGCCTATTTATTTTTATATATATAATTGCTAATTTTATATAAAGTTTTAAAAGCATAAGGATGCACAATGTGTTTTGTAGACATGAGCATTTGGGAAATTTTTATATTATGTGATATATATCTTTCTGATGTTGTATGTCATTGTGATTATGTGACTGCAATGACTTACATGGGTGCATGGACAGCAAATGATACGTTCACATAAAGAAAATCTGGTTATTCCTGAAGTGAACTTTCACCTGGATAGAGATTTTGATTCACTGTTTCAGATTGCTCCCTTAAGAGATCCAGTCAACAAACCACAGTATCAAATGTCCTCCTTCATTTGTCTCTAACAGGTCTAGTTGCCTATATGGCACATGCTGTTTGGTAGGAATGAGCTACTCTATTGGCTTCCTGAGATTCTGCAAGCAGGTTTGTTCTCATGTTTTGTTTTGTCCACATAAATGACTATTGTTTTCCTAATATTATTAAAATTAATTGATTTTTATATCATATTCTTAATCAATTCTTCCATGAAATGAAAGCACCAGAGGTGACAATTAGATGCATTTACACTGTAGTGAACTCAAATGAACCAAGAGTTATTTAATTAATTTACGAACATGATTTGCTTTATTTACATGAATTAATTTGTTATTTACATGAATTAATTTACATTGCAAAATGTCACTGCTAAAAAACAATGGAAAACACTAAGTTCATAATGTTATTAATGCAATTGTATGCTGCTCCTTACATGGAGATTTTGTCGTGTCTAGTCCAAATATCTAAACGTTCTTTAATCAAGAAGCATTTTCTAAACAAGTAAAACATATTGTCTTGTTTTCAGAAATATGTCAAAATTAAGTTCATTTTTAGGTAAGAAAAATAATCTTTTTTCAAAGCAAAAACAAGAGTATTTAGCTTATTTGCTTATTATTTTGCCTGTTTTAGGGGAAAACCCATTTAATTTTCACTTAATATTTTTGAAAACAAGGCAATATTTTTTATTTGTATAGAAAATGCTTCTTGATTTAGGAATTATTAGATATTTGGACTAGAAACAAAATGAAAAGTTGTACAGTGTACATGTTATGAACTTTAGTGTTTTAAACCAGTTTTAGTGTATGTAAAAAAAATAATACACAAATGTAAAAAAAAAATAACTCACTACCCAAATATTAAATATTAAATAATGTTTGGGGGGGGGGGCAGCAATGATACTTTTGAATGTAAAAGCAAGGCTTATTAGATTTTTAATTGTCTTGGTTGTGTTAGGATATATCACATGACATAAAATGAAAATAAAAACTCTCAGAGACAAGTTTCATAAACTTTGTGTTCATCAATACATTATCAATCAGCTTTTACACCAAATGTTATAAAAATACACTCATTCTCATTCATGACAATGTCAGTGGCTGTGTCTAAAACTGATTGATAATAGTTAATGTACTATTTAATTGTAATTATTGACATAATCAGTACATGTTGGCAACATGCTAACCTCACAATGGAAATATCTTAAATAGTTAAGCTGACAAAAGATACACATACCTGTACAACAAAACCGAGAGGGCTTTGGTGATAATCAAGGGGACATCTGCTCAATGTACTCATGTTTAACATGTTGCTAGTTAATCACATACAACAAAACAGAGGGCTTTGGTGATAATCAAGACATTTGCTCAATATAATCATGTTTAGCATGTTGCTAGTTAACATTTCCAGTGTGTATTTAGCATGATGCCAACATGTATTTATTATGTTAATAATTTCAATTAAATAATACATTAACTATTATCAATCAGCTTTTACACCAAATGTTATAAAATTATACTCTCTTTTATGACAATGTCAGTGGCTGTGTCTGAAACTAAGGGTGTTGACTTATTGCCTCAATGTCCAATCAAGTGGTGACTCTGGAGGCAGCATTTCTGCACAAAGGCATATCATAATACAGATATCAGAAATACTTTTGAGACAGCTTAACTAATTAATCACATCCAACCAAACAGGGAAGGCTTTGGTGATAATCAAGGGGAAATTTGCTTAATATAATAGTACCTTCTTGCTAGAAATGCCATTAAAAGTGGAAAATGTTTGTCAAAAATATACATTAACACACAAATTGGCATCCAAGTGGTACTTCAGGACTACCTATTTATAGAACTTTTTCACATGACGTCTTGCGGTGTCCGGTTTCACTCCACACAGTGGATCTTTATTTCTGCCTACACAGAACTTCCCATAGAGAATTCACCCAGTCAGCTGCATATTTACTACAGATATGGTTAGAAGGTCACTACGGCTGGTTTCATGGTTTGCTGGTTTGCAAAATGCTGGTTTTGCACTTTAATCTTAGAATATTATTATATATGAAGTTATTTGTTACTCATTAATAATTAGAGTAAAAGGTATACAGATATTAAATTAAAACCACCCAGTAATTGGCAGCAGGACACTGTCTAAAGGTCTTAATTCATTCAAATGGAGAAACTGAAAAAACATTTTGGGATCAGTAAATAATAAATGATGAAACTGATTGCATTTACAGATTAAATACTTACCAGATAATTCACATAACAAATAATATACCTTTTATATTCATAGCAGCACCAAAGTAAAAATAAACCCCTTATTGAGGAAATAAACTGAATTAATAAGTGCAAAGGTTGATAAACAATAACTTATTCCTATTCTTAATAACTTGATCATTTTTAGACTCAGAAAGCAGTTAAGTATTGAAAGAGAAACATTTGGACACGTCCAATACTTAAATTACAGTGTGCAATGTTAATATTTTCAGCTGTGTCTTTTCCAGAGAAGTAGCCCATTCAATCAAAGGTAAACCGGAACTAAAGATGCACTGCAGTGCCGATAGAGTGAAAGGACGTCTTTGTGAAAAGGATCTAATGTTTTTAACTGTCAAAAATGGAACACATAGGATTGCGGGATAGAAAAGACAGTGAAGGACACATCTAAGCTGCCTTGAGAATTCAATCTGAAGACGGTAACACCCAGGACAGGAAGTGAAGCGGAATTTGCATTCAGACATGCCTTGATGTATTCCTTGGAATGCCACCTCCGAAATCAACATTTTAGAGCTTTCGGACACAGCCAGTGATTCACTAGTTAAATGTTTTACATGTCTTCTCCATTTCAAGCAAATTTTGGGTTACTTTTTTTGTTTAAAGGACAACAAATCTAGACTTTAAGCTTTAAGGGTCCCGTAAAGTGGTTTAAAATGTGCATTTTTGGTAGATTGTGTATGTGTATATATATATATATATATATATATATATATATATATATATATATATATATATATATATATATATATATATATATATATATATATATATATATATATATATATATATATATATATATATATACAGTATATATATTTGTGATATTTGAACTGAAGCATGAAGACAGAACAGGACAAAGAGTAGCTCAAGTTTATATAGCTATGGTGTCTTGAAGGGGGGAGCATTTGATAGAGAGAGTAGAGAGCATTTGATTAGTCAGAAGATTTGATAAGAAACTGAAGTATGAGGTGATGTAAAAAAAAAAAAATTGTTGATCCATTTAGAAGGGGCTAACAAATTGCAAGCTTTCGATGTTTAAATCTTCTTAAGGCAAATTTAGTCACAGTTTTGGAGCACACTAGCTTATAACTCTTATAACTCTATAATACTCTGATATTAGCTTCTAAAAAAGATGTATTGTGATTTCACAGGGACTTTAACATCATTCCCAGTTTAACATTTTATTTATTCGTTTAATTTATTGTTAATCTAGATTTTTCAGTGTGTTGTCATATATTAGCACTCCCCTGTGTGTCTCAAATGCAAGTTTTAGTTTGAAATTGTATGAGGAGGACAGCGTTTTTGTCTAAATAGCATGAATATATTAATAAGTGGCTCTGAATTCCTGTGACTTATCCTCCTCAACCTTTTATCTACCTTTTCTACCTGAATTGCCATGAAGTGGCAGCTGTTATCTGTGCACCATTGTCTTTCCGGAGGAGCTTCAGTGGGTAAAGTAGGATTAAAAACAGTAGGAAGCAGGTGCAGGTAGCTTGATAATAAACGCAAAAAATAGCTACAGCCGCCAGCCTGATGTTGTCTGCGTGACAGCTGAGAAACTCACTCGCGCTTTGAGAATAATACTGATGGAAATTGGATTTGAGAGCCGTGTCCCCAAAAAACACTGAAAAGAATGCGAATAGAACTTTCTTTTTTAATAGGAAGTGGGATTTCAAAACCTATGAATCTGTCTGACCCCACAGATTTTTCAAAGCGTCACCACCTTGCAATACACCAGAGCGTGTGCTTTGATTATTTCGGAGACGGCTTTTTCACGCAGACAGCTTCGATTTAAAACTTGTGTTCGGCATTGATGGTTCAAGTGGTCGATTCTGATTCGCCTGTAGAGAGATTGGGGAGAAATTCTCCTTCGTGTCATTCTCAATGAGTGGATTTGTCAGTCATGTCGAGCGTTGTGTTGATTATGTAAGAAATAAGCACCTCCTGTCAAAAATAAGCATTCGGCATTACCATGCCTTTGAAAAAGCGACGAGGACTAGAAGTTTTCTATCACTCAGACTATATAAGATGCTCTTGCTGACTAAACAGGAGTAAAAGCCAAACCATTGCCGTTACTCATCTGTTACTAATGTCATCGTCATCTAGGCCACACTTCAGTTCTGCGTCGTCAAACCCATCATGGCTGTCATCACCATCCTTCTGCAGGCGTTTGGAAAATATCACGATGGAGATTTTAAGTGAGCCGCCTTGTCATTAATTCTTCATATTAACACCCCCATAGCTACCTAAGATCTGCCTGTTTAAATCAACTGTTTCACTTTTTTTGTCATGTTTTTTTCTTCTTCATGTAGTGTAACAGGAGGTTACCTGTACATCACCATCATCTACAACTTCTCTGTCAGTCTGGCTCTCTATGCCCTCTTTCTTTTCTACTTCGCCACCAGTGATCTTCTGAGACCTTTTGAGCCTGTGCTCAAGTTCCTCACCATCAAATCAGTCATCTTCCTCTCGTTTTGGCAAGGTTGGTAACTCTCAAGTTTTACTTTGTATTACTTATAAATTGTTAATTGACTCTTCTGCCCATGTAGACTATTGTTTGACTTTAATTTTTATTCCAGCTTATTGCTTAGTCATTTTTGCAGGATTATTATAGTTAACTAAGAATAAATCGGGGAGAGGACGTGTGTGTATGTGTGTTCAATTGTGGTAACATGTAACTATAAAGTTAAACTAAAAAACTATAAAGATTAGCCTTGATGTATGATACATCTTTTTTCTTTCTTACTTTGAAAGATTTAGCATGTTGTTACCTGGTTTAGCACATTGTTATCATTTTTAACATTTTGCTAGCATAGTTAACATACAAAGATTATCCTTTGTCTGATACAGCTTTCAAAGAAAGATAGATAGATAGATAGATAGATAGATAGATAGATAGATAGATAGATAGATAGATAGATAGATAGATAGATAGATAGATAGATAGATAGATAGATAGATAGATAGATAGATAGATAGATAGATAGATAGATAGATAGATAGATAGATAGATAGATAGATTTAGCGTGGTAAACATAACAATGTGCTAAATTAGGCAGCAACATGCTAAATTTATCCATCTTCCTTTGAAAGCTGTATCAGACATATGATAATTTTGTATATTAACTATGCTAGCAACATGTTAAACATAAACACACACACACACACACATATTTATTTATTTATTTTTTTATTTTTTTATTTATATATATATATATATATATATATATATATATATATATATATATATATATATATATATATATATATATATATATATATATATATATATATATATTTATTTATTTATTTATTTATTTATTTATTTATTTATTACACAATGAAATTAATTTGTAAATTAATCTAAATACCATTTATTCTTAACTGTTAAAATGGCCTTACAAAGATTACATTAAAATAAATGTTATATTTAACTTTTTTTTCTTTAAAAAATGATAACCACTGCACTATTGTATATGTGGAAGTCATGTGATAGATGATCAAATATTTCTGTATTATCATATAGAAATTACTATTTGTCTGGTAAATTGGACATAATTTGAAATAATTGACAAAGTCATCAGCCAGTTGAACACATTTCCTTTGTGTGTCTTTCACCAGGTATGGTTTTGGCTATTCTGGAACGCTGTGGTGTGATCCCAGAAGCTCTGTTTATTGATGGCCATGAGGTTGGTGCTGGAACAGTAGCAGCCGGCTGGCAGAACTTCATCATCTGCATCGAAATGTTCTTCGCCTCCATCGCCCTCCGCTACGCCTTCACCTCCAGCGTGTACCGCGAGAAGAAGAACGAAGCACCAGGTTAGACACTCCAAAATCTGACTCTTGGGGGAAAAAGAAAGGGAATCTTTTTTCTTAACTTGTTGTTTAGAGGATCATAAAAACATGTCTCGTCAAACCTTTATGAGGCAACTGGAAGTTTTTCTCCTCAAGAGGGTTGTGACTCACAGTTCAGAGGACTGTTGGAAAGCTCCACTCATGTCAAATAGACACAGATCATCAAATAACTCCTGTGTAGAGAGAAACACAGACCTGTAGCAGGCCACATGATGACATTTAACTAAAAAAGTAGAAAACAGTCTTCAGTGGGTGCTTTTTCTTGTGGTTATCCTTTCTATTGGGAGTTTAACTTGCATCATAAGATCATTGATCAACATTTATCAAACGCTTTTTTATTAGGGCTGTAACAATATCAGAATTTCACAGTTATTGTGTCAAAAATAATATAAAATACCACAGTATTATTGAGATAACCTGTCAAAATTAATAAAAGTGGGTAAATTCTAGCTGACAAATTCCCTTTTAGTTTATTTAACGTAGTTTATTTTGTGTTTTAGGCTGGCACAGTTGGCTCAGTGGTTAGCACTGCCGCCTTACAGCAAGAAAGTCAATGGTTTGAATCCCAGCTAGGCCAGTTGGCATTTTTGTGTGGAGTTTGCCTGTTCTCCCTGTCTTCGCATGGGTTTTCTCCAGGTGTTCTGGTTTTCCCAATGTTCAAATGTGCTTTAAGTGAATTGAATATGCTAAATTGGCTGTAGTGTATGAGTGTGTGTTTGAATGAGTGGTTCCCAGTGTTGGGTTGTGGCTGGAAGGGTATCCACTGTGTAAAACATATGCTGGATCATTCCACTGTGGCGACCCCTGATAAATAAGGAACTAAGCCAAAGGAAAATAAATTAATGAATATTTTCTTTTCTAATAGAGTTGTTAACCATAATTGTATAAAAAGAGCTTACTTTTGGTTTGTATAACCTGCAAATGTGGTGTGTAAAAACAAAAAGAAAATACTGGTCATTAATGGATATTTTTTTAATTATTAATATTATTATTATTATTATTATTATTATCTCATCTCATTTTTGGACGCTTTTCCGGGGCCGGGTCGCAAGGGCAGCAGTCTTAGGAGAGAAAAACCCAGACTTTCTTCTCCCCAGACACTTCCTCCAGCTCCTCCGGGGGATCCCCTAGGCCTCCTCCCGGTGGGACATTCCCAGGCCAGCCGAGAGACATAGTCCCTCCAGCATGTCCTGGGTCTTCCCCGAGACCTCCTCATGGTGGGACATGCCTGGAACACCTCCCTAGGTAGGTGTCCAGGAGGCATCCGAAACAGATGCCTGAGCCACCTCAGCTGACTTCTCTCGATGTGGTGGATAGCAGCTCTACTCCGAGCTCCTCCCGAGTGTCAGAGCTCCTCACCCTCTCTATAAGAGTGAGCACTGCCACCCTGCGAAGGAAACTCATTTCAACCGCTTTTATCTGAGATCTTGTCCTTTCGGTCATGACCCAAAGTTCATGACCATAGGTGAGAGTAGGAACGTAGATTGACCGGCTCCTTCTTTACTACAATGGACCGGTACATCGACCGCATTACTGCTGCCACTGCACCAATCCGCCTGTCAATCTCACGTTCCACTCTTCCCTTACTCGTGAACAAAACCCCAAGATACTTAAACTCCTCGACCTGGGGTAAGGACTTTCCTCCAAAATGGAGAAGGCATACCACCATTTTCCGGTGGAGCATCATGGCCTCGGACTTGGAGGAGCTGATTTTCATCCCAGCCGCGTTACACTCTACAGCAAACCACCCTAGTGCATTCTGAAGGTCCATTATTATTATTATTATTATTATTATTATTATTATTATTATTATTATTATTATTATTATTACTATTATTATTGTTGTTGTTGTTATTATTATTATTATTATTATTACTATTATTATTATTACTATTGTTTTTATTTTTTATTATTATTATTACTATTATTATTGTTGTCATTATTATTATTATTACTATTGTTTTTATTTATTATTATTATTATTATTATTACTATTATTATTACTATTGTTATTATGATTATTATTGTTGTTATTGCTACTATTGTTGTTGTTGTTTGTTGTTATTATTATTATTATTATTATTATTATTATTATTATTATCATCACAGTGCTGGAAACTGTTACAAACATTTTATGAATAACCAAGAACCGCAGATGCTTCGAAAAAAAAATAAGTAAACTGAAAAACTTTGAATGTAAAATACCTTTTAAAGTCATTATTTACAAAACAATTGCACGTAAAGACTTCTGAATTTATTTTCTGGAAATCATAGAATGAATACAGTTCATTGAGTAAACATTTGAATGTTTATGTTTTCTATAATATTTTGTGGTAGTCATTATTACTAGTGATTACATATTTCCATTTTTCCCATTAGTAAGCATTCTCTTTCTGTCTGAAAAAAGCTAGTAGTATTTCTGATCATATTCTTAAAGCTCCGAAAGCCTCTCGGATAACGGATTAGTCATATTCTGCCGCTTGTGCTTTTCAGGGTAGCGAGGAATAGTTCCGTTTCAATTTCCACCAATTTAAGCTGTAATGTCAATTCAGCCGCTGAATGTTAAAAGCTGCATTAGATTTGTATTCTGACTTCAAGAGGCATCTATGAAATGTAACTTGAATGTCAATCAGATGTACACGTTTCAAGCCTTGTGTCCATGTTAATGTTAATATTCTGAGCGTGTGGTTTTTATATTGTAGGCATATTGAAGCTTATAAGATAAGTTGTAGGTATGTTGAAGCAAATTCGATAACAGTTGTAGGCATATGTGTAAGAAGACCTACAAACGTGTTCAGACTCCTCTTTAGGGTATCTTTAGTTGTTGTTTTTTGGTATAAGGTGCCATATTAATAGTTCTTCCAGAAAGACTAGGGAGATAAATATAATATTGAATTATATGTATTTGACATCATTAGATATATATATAAATATATATATATATAAATATAAATAAATATTTTTTAAAAAAGTATAATAATATAATATAGGTTAATATTGTGATAATACCATAGTGACATAAGTGTCCACAATTAATTGCAACAAGAAAAGTTGATAGCGGCAGAATCCCTAACCCTACACATCTTACTGGCATATAAAGTCAAAGCAGCTTTTGTTTTAACCACAGTTTAGCGCAGAGCGGGAAAGGTGAAGTCACTGTACACTGTTGATTTAAAGGTCATGACTGTTGTGAAACCTGTTAAACCTTTTCAGATTGGCCTTTTCTCCCAAGTGGTCCAGCTTTAGAGAAGCTCAGGACAGTGTGCTAGTATAGTTTTTACCCTCTGCGCTTGAGGTCAGATCCCAAATCGTCCATCCGTTCACACAGTGTAGGCTACTAGAGATCTACGAACATAGTTTAAGTATTTCTCGAATGGGAGGTCAGAAACTTCTACCCCTCTCATGGCAGCCTGCCGTCACCTTTGTCCGAGCTCTCATCCATCAGCCACGAGGCAAAATGCAGTTAGCTGGAACTCATCATTTTCCAGTGTATACAGCTGTACTCTGTAACCCCATTCAATACATCCACAGCTAAGCAAAATCTGGGACGTTGTGAATTTCTTTTGTGGGCCTCTTCAGTCTGTAGTAGATAAATGAAGCAAAAGAGTGATTTGGCAACCCCATCAGTGGAGCGAAGCAGTCCATTTCTAGTGTTTTCATCCTGGTTTCTATTTTGTGAACAGCTGGGTGGAACCTTGGCAGCGCCAGTAGGGATGTGCTCACAAGGGTGAGGATAATGGCAAGATTGCATTGTGTGGAAATGTCACCGGCTGTTAAAGCATTGTGTAATACACACAAACAAAATACATTAAAAATGTGGAATATGACTGTTGTGTTAAGTCAATTTGGGCAGGCTGTGTATTATTCACCAAGGTGAATGTTCACAAAGTTTGTCTGCATTATAAGTCTTTTTGCCAAGTTCTTGGGTTTTTTTATTGGTTGGATGAATTATATTAGAGATCTACATGGGATGGATTGTGTGTATGTGCATTCCAGAACGATCTGTCTTATTGCCTCTCCTATTACCCACAATTTTCAAGTTTGTCCCAGCTCAAGTACCCAAATAGCCTGCAAGTAGAAGTCTGCAAGACTAACATTGCTTCACCTCTAGTTCCATAAGGGTGCCAGTTTTTGCCTAATGGTTGGGGAATTGGTTGTATAGCTGCACAGTTCTCCAGGTATATACTCACTCTGTGTGTGTATTTGTGTATGTGATCTCAAGTTCAATACGTACCTTGGCTTTAAGGATCAAACAACAAAAAATAAAGTCAAGAATCTTGGCATGACTCTGGAGTCAGATCAGAGTTTCAATAGTCATGTCAAAGCAGTAAGTAAATCAGCATACTATCATACCTGCCAACATTCGGATCATAAAATCCGGGAGATTTTATCTGGGGGTGCGCCAGTGGCGTCGCGCAAAATGCAGAACGCTGACGGTCGGGGGGCATGCGAATTGAAGCGCCAGGGTGAAGCTTATGGGGACTGAACCCAGGGGGGGGGTGGAATTCCGGGAGTTTTCCACAAGCCAGAGTGATACGGGAGGTGAGCGGGAGATGGGTCTGAAATACAGTAGACTCCCGGGAAAAACAGGAGTGTTGGCAGGTATGTATACTATCATCTCAAAAACATTGCAAGAATAAGATGTTCTGTTTCCGGTGAGGATTTAAAGAAACTTGTTCATGCTTTTATCAGCAGCAGGGTGGATTACTGTAACAGCCTCCTCACCAGTATTTTATGACTTTCTGACCTGTTTTTTAAGTAGAGACAATGTTTAAAAATTTCAATAATTTGCTTTAGTTTTACCTATTGCACTCAGGAATTCAATACTTTTGCCAGACCACACTCTATTGTCTCCTAGAGAGATTAAAGACCTTTCAGTTGATGATACAAGGAGCAACTTTTTAAGCAATGTTGCTGGCCATTTTGGGGGCAACCACGTGAGACAGAGCTAATTAGGTCAACCAGATCCAGATACACATTCTGTTGCCAATTCTTAGTAATACAATAGCCAAGCAACATTGCTCAAAAAGTGCCCTTGTGTATCACATTTACATAATCATGTTTAAGTGCAAAAACCTGCTTATCTAAGTAGCCTAGGTCCAAACCAATAACTCAACAACACAAGTACGCCATGTATACAATACTTCATTAATAAATCAGTTGATTTCCTGCCACTGCTGTTGAACAGCTGTGCTGGCATCAGAGGTCATGCAGCTGATTTGGTGTAACTGACACAGGCAGGTGGTGGTTGCGGTACTTTGATGGCACATGACCATGATCCTGCAGCAGTATGCATTAGATTTGTCAGGTAGAGATGGGTCTGTGTGGTGCCATATCTTCAGCTAACCTACGGTTAGGGGTGTGCCGACATTCAAACTGAACTGAAAAACCATGATACACCCCATATTGTGACACTCCCATTGAGTACCAAGGTACAACCCACCCCCAAGGCCACCAAATTTTGGACATGCTCCATAATGATAAAGAGATTGTTCCCCGAGTGATACAAGGTGTTAGGAGGATCAGAATTTTGATAATTTGGATGTGGTTTTGGTTCCACCTCAAACGGAACCAAGCCAAAAGGAAATGTACCATACTGTGGCTCTGATACTATAAATCAAACTGAATCTTTGGTGTATCATTCCACCGCTAGCTTACATATCTTTTTTCCCCTGCCATGTAGTTGTGAGGTCATACTGTAGGTTTAAATGATGAGGACTGTATTAAATGGCTTCGTACTGTAGACCAGGGGTGCTCAACCCTGTTCCAGGAGCTCAACCTTCCTGCAGATTTCAGTTGCAACCCATATCAAACACACCTGCCTGTAATTAGGTCCTATTTAATTGGTTTAAGTGTGTTTGGTCGGGGTTGGAGCTGAACTATGCAGGAAGGTAGATCTCCAGGAGCAGAGTTGAGCAGCCCTGCTGTAGACTCTTATGGTTGCATCTTCCTCCGTTTTCACACCCCTCTAACAGTCCAAAAAGATTTAGATTTGCTCATTTAAAGTTTTGGATGTCATAAATTTAATCTACTGTGTTTTTGTTTTGTAGAAAATGTGGCACCTATGCACAGCATATCCAGTGGCTTGAAGGAGACCATTAACCCTGGAGACATGGTTCAGGATGCAATCCACAACTTCTCTCCAGCCTACCAGCAGTACACCCAGCAGTCCACGCAGGAAGTGGTGCAGCCCAACACAAATGGCAAACCGGGGATCAGCACCTCCAAGAGCACCAAAAAATCCGACAAAGTGATGTTGATCGACACAGATGATGAGTTCTAGCCTGAATCTGTCCTGTCCCTTCTATTTATTGAATATGAATCTAATTTGACTCTTTCTAACTTTAATACCAATGCTAATCATGTAAATCAGCTCATGATTTATTTTATATATCTATAAAGAGAGCTTTAAAAAGGGGGTCTGAGCACACTGTTCCTTTCCAGGAATGAAAGTAGATGATGTCAGGAAGGGCTTGTTTTGTTTTCCTCACTGTAGTCCGGAGCTCATCCCGTTGCGGCAGTTGATCCCTGTGATGAAGAATCCCACTTTTCTACCAAGCCAGTGTCTGATAAACATGAGGCTGTTCGGATAGAAAGAATGAGGGAGCGACACATTAGGGAGCCAGCCTTGCATCTGGCCGTTTGAAGTATTTGCTCAGCATCCCTCTGCTGGTTCCTAGGACCAATTGAACGGTTCCCAAAGACGCCCTGGCTTTGGAGATGGCACTTCAAACTGTTGTATCTGACTCTTTGAAACCTCCATATAAATCATACCACACGGACAAAGTCTGGGACTGAGCACTAGCCCCCCATCCACCCCCCCCCCCTCCTTCATTCATTAATTTTCACACCAGGCCTTCAAAGAGAATATGATCTGATGCAGGAAAAAAAAAGGTGAGTCTCCGCCACTGTTGCGTATTTTAATTGCAGATCATTCGTATTCATCCAATGTTTGGTTGGGTAAAGCATTAACCTGTGATGTTTTAAGTGTATAACAACACAGGCGGTTACCTGGGCTAATTTGTTGACGTTAAACGATGTTGTTTAGCTCTCCGTTCAAGAGCGTTTTGTTCCTTTTATGGTTTACATGTGTAAACAGTCCAAGATGAAATACTTTAAGCGTCATGAAACAGCCATTGAAATTTACCGCTTGTTACCACAAAGTGAACTCCTGATCACTTTCTAAACAGAATTTGAAGTCTTTGAAACCCTTTCTTTTGAAGTTTCTGAGCACACCGCTTGTTGTGTCTGAATACAAAATTGTTTTTAAATGTTAGCCGGTGTGTTTGTTAATATGTCTTGATCTTGTTTTGCTAATTATTTCTTGAAAAATACAGACTTGAGAATGTAATAAGTGTTCACTTTACTTTATAGACAAAATAAGGGTGCCTGTTTTGTCTGTAAAATAGCCATTGAAGAATGTCAGGAGGCAGCATTATAGGAGTATAACTTGTGCCAATGATTGCTGCCTTATATATGTGGATGAAGGAAGTTGAGTTTCTATATTTGTGTGTGATTCAGAGTATGATATCTTCACTTATAAACAAGCTACCTGTACAGATGGTTTTACAAATCTGTTCTCATAGGAAATAAATGAAAGAGAGTGAAATTTGTTTCTTTTTTTGACGTCTCCAACCAAAAAGACTTCGAATCAAACGAGATTACATGAGAAAAGCTTTATTTAAAAGTACAAAACAAACACTGCAGACTTTGTACAGGAATAATTTACCACCTTAAATTTAGCCAGAATGAAAGAAAACAAAATAAAAAATACAGAATGATTTCATTTGTACATGAGGGTAGTTCATTGAAAAGGAAACAAAATATTGTCAATAAAATAATTTAGAGGTTGAAAATAAAATAAATACCAAAGATCATTGTGATACAAGCAGATTAATGATGAGAATCTACGTCTAGTTTTTGCTGCCTTTTTCTATATTTACAATCGCCGTCTTGTATAGGAATTACGCCCATGAGACCGATCAAACAGGCAAATCTGTCCAACGCAGGAAAACAAAATGACAACCCATTCATACAGTACTTAAATGACAAGCTCAACGTTAAAGGCACTATTTTAACTACAAACACGACTACTTTCCCCCAATACCTTGCAGTTTCATCTTAACATTGACAGATATAAAGTAATAATTTGGAGCAGCATACTTTATACGTCATGGAGTTTTTTTATAGGCAAGAGTGTTTTAAAGAGCATCGGTTAAAAAAAAAAAAAAATCCTATGTGCGTTCATGGTAAATAGCTTTTAAGGACTGACTGAGCACATATTGTATATACTTTTAAAAATAGATGCATTTATATGTAAAATATAGAATAATTTATCCTATTCAGCCCAAAAGGCCACATACAGCATACATTAAAAAACAAAAGACAGGAAAAGTACCCACTTAGTTTAAAGACCATCTTTACCATCTAACTGTGTTAGGAGGAACGTTTACTGCATGAAAATAAAGGGAAGTGTCTACAGGCCTCGGTCACAGGATGACCTGTAATGCCTCTGTCAGTACTGATCTTGTTTTTTAATCTGATTAACTGGCCAAAAAACACTGGCTTCCTTGGAAGGCCACAGAATACAGCTTCTTTGACAGCATGTTTGGTTCTTATTAGTTTGAATTACAGCATTACCGAAGGATGGAGTAGGGGTGTGCGATAATGGCAATAATGATATCTACAGTAATAATATTCATTCATTTTCTTAAGTTCATTTATTCGTCCGGGGGTCGCCACAGTGGAATGAACCGCCAACTTATCCAGCATATGTTTTACACAGCGAATGCCCTTCTAGCTGCAACCCAGTACTGGGATACACCCATACACACTCATTTAAACTCATGCACTACGGCCAATTTAGCTTATTCAATTCACCTGTAGCACATGTCTTTGGACTGTGGGGGAAACCCACGCCAACACTGGGAGAACATGCAAACTCCACACAGAAATGCCAACTGACCCAGTTAGGACTCAAATCAGCGACCTTCTTGCTGTGAGGTGCTAACCACTGAGCCACCATGTCACCCCATAGATAAATAAATATAACACCAAAACCAGTAGAAGGCGGAAAGTCCCCATCTTAAAGGCATAGTTTTTTACTCTCCCTCAAGTGGTCATAAGCTTTTATGAGTTTCTTTATTCTCTTGAACACAGAAGATATGAGGAGTTCAAATGCAAAAACCTCTAAGTGCCGTCTGAAATTTTCTTCTAAAATGAGCGTTTTTCTCAGGATCCTGTGTTATTTTACTTTAAAGGCAATGCAAAGGACATATAATTTGCCATAAAAGTGAATTTACTGAACATACACCAAGGAGCTTGAGAAAAATGTGCATTTTAGGAAAAAATTTAAGATGGCATGTAGAGGTTTTTGCATCTGAACTGTTCATATTTTGAAGAAAGCTGAAAACCTGTAACTTCCATTGTAGGAAAAACAAATACTGTGGAAGTCAATGATTACCGATTCCCAGCTTTCTTCAACATATCTTTGATGCTTAACAGAATAAAGAAAATCAAACTGGTTTATAACAAGTGAAGGGTAAGTGATGACTAATGATGAACTATCCCATTAACGTCAAGCAAATTATTATTTAATCATGTGACTTGATGAATCAAGCATTAAATCATTGACTCACTTGATTAGCTCAGAAACATAAGATTCAGGACTATAAAGAAATCATTTTTGAAACAGAATCATATTTTTACATATCCAGCAATAAATATGCTTCCATAAAGTTATGTTTTAACAACTAAATAAGAATTATTACAAAATATTAACATTTTCAGATTGTATTATGTTACTAAGGACATAAGAGTAAGTTCCCCTAAACTAGAGTGAATGTTTTAATTGATAATTACACAAAGAAAAGTTCCTGGCTAATCAACACTTTGAGAATATTTCGGGACCCAAATAATGTTAGCTGGATAGCGTGTAAAAAAATGTTACTCAATATTAACATTTTGTTTGTTGGACTGTTCATCTAATCATTCTCATAACTTGAATTATAAGGTTTTCTGACGGCTCACCCTAAACTGAATGTTCTGTCATCATTTACTCATCCTTCGCTTGTTCCAAACCTGTTTCTGTCTTCAGTTGAACAGAAAAGAAGATATTTTGAAAAATGTTGAAAACCTGTAACCCAATGGTGTCCAAACTCTATCCTGGAGGGCCGGTGTCCTAAAGAGTTTAGCTCCAATCCCAATGAAACACACCTGAACCAGCTAATCAAGCTCTTAAGCTGCGGTCACACTAGAGTTTGTGCGTGCGAAATTCTGTCTTATGATGCTGCAAAAAGGGGCGTGATTAAACAAGATGATTAGACATTTAAAAAAGCAAGAGATTGGTCCATATTTTACATTTCTGTCCAGAGAGGTCATGTTTTGATTCTCGACTGCTCTCATGCAGTCAAGCGATGCGATTTCGCAGGTCAGAGTTCACCAAGCTTGAACTTTCAAACGCCATGATCTGTGAAACTTGGCGCACGACCTTGTGTTTTCGCATTCGCGTGCATATGAATGGAAGTATATGAGGAGAAAAGTCCAGCGTGACCGCAGCATTACTAGATACACTAGATTAAGCTGCGGTCACACTAGAGTTTGAGCTCGCGAAATTCAGTCGTATGGCACTGCGATAAGGGGCGGGATTAAACAAGATAATTAGACATTAAAAAAAGCGAGCAATGGCATGTTTTAAATTCCTGTCCAGAGAGGTCATGTTTTGATCCTCGATTGGTCTCACACAATCATATGATGCGATTTTACAGGTCAGAGTTCACCAAGCTTAACCTTTCAAAGCAGCGAACTGTGAAACTTGCCACACGACCTTACGTTGCTGGTCTGACGCATTCAAATGCATATGAATGAAAGTCGATGGGAAGAAAAGTGCAGTGTGACTGCAGCTTTTACTAGAAACTTCCTGGCAGGTGTATTGAAGCAAGTTGGAGCTAAACTCAGCAGGACACCAGCCCTCCAAGACTGAGGTTGGACACCGCTGCTGTAACTCAGCTCTGCACAGTTTTGCTCCAACCCTAATCAAACACAGCTGATCTATCAGGTCTAATTAAGGTGTTCAAGACTACTAGACACTACTAGATCAGCTGTGTTTGATTAGGGTTGGAGCAAAACTGTGCAGAGCTGCAGCCCTCGAGGAATTGAGTTTGAGACCTATGCGTGTAACCACTGACTTCCATACTATTTGTTTTTCCTACTATGGAAGTCAATGGTTACAGATTTATATATTTTTTGAGTTTTTGGCTTCAACAGAATAAAAGACAGCTGTCAAACTCATTTACTAGAGGGCCACAGCTCTGCACAGTTTAGTTCCAACCCTAATTAAACACACCTGATCAAACTAATTAAACGTTTCAGGCTTGTTTGATACCTACAGCTAGATATGTTGAAGCAGGCTGGAACTAAACTCTGCAGGGCTGAGTTTGACACTCCTGAAAGAAACTCGAAGGTTTGGAACAACTTGAGGGTGAGTACATTTTATTTTTGGGTGAACTGCCCCTTTAATTCATAGTCAATGCTTTTGAACTATCGAGCCATGGTTTTGTTTGTTTTTAGCGTAGCGATTAATGTTAGCGCACATACCGTTAAAAACAACAGTTATGATATTAACACAGAAAATTTCGCACACCCCTCACTCACGATACCAAGAAAATGAAGTGAATTTGAAATGAGTTATGGATTTGGTGGCAGCTGAATTGAACACACACACACAAACAAACAAACAAAGCAAAACAGAAATGCCTCAATAGTCCAAGAAACGAACGGAGATCTTGGTGTCATCAGCATTTGATCACAGCATTTTGAAGGAGAAAATACAACAACTCGCCACCAGATGTCAGTGTAAAGCGCAGAAAGCTGTTTTGTCAAGTTCTTACATAAAAAAAAAGCTTGTATCACTCCATAAAGGAGGATTAAGTGACTTTTAATGGAACTGGATGTGATCAATTCCAATATTACGTAATGTGTTAGGAATCTCAGAGGAACAAAATAAATGGTCACAATGACGAATGGTAAATGTCAGAGTTTTTTCTCTCACTTAAAAGCTTTTGTGGCCTAAAAGGGAAGTGGAGACAGCAATTTAAAAACTCAATCGTCTATAAAAGCGGATCTGCCAACCAGAGCTGTGGTCGCATTTATATATTAGAATACAAAAGTCATGGTTTGAAATGCTGACTGTAGGGTAAACCTTCCATAACAATGCCAAATAAACGATGAATACTGAAATGAAACCTAAACACACCACCATTCACCCATAATAAACTAATAGTGTGTTGCGTTTATAATATTGTACATCTTGTTAAAAGATATCGTGTGTGTTTCTGCTGCTCATCGACAATCCGTTAAATAAACCACTTAAAATGAATGACAAATCACACCAGTCCTGGATATAGATATAAACTATAGAGGCAATGAGGAATTTAGATCATGTTGGGGGATATAAAGACATATAAAAACACTTGTGGAGATATAAAAATGGACCTGGATGTCCCGGCAGCACACAGCCACAATATGCTTCCTTGCAGTGGTGGAAGGGCTCACAAAATAAAAAAAAAAGGTCATAGCCACTTGGGTACAAGACAATCCTGATTTTAACCATCTTAATGTTACGAAGGATCAGTTTTAGGATATGTTAATGTTTTCAGATCTACATTACACCAGGATTCTCCCTATACCCAAGAGTCTGTGTCGAAATATCAAATATTTGTATTTTTATATACATTTCATCAGGGTTACCAACACCGGCAGTGGCACCTTTTTGTGACTTGGCAGTAGGAATGATTTCTGAACGGACGGAATTTTCTAGATGAAGTTTGGGAGCTCGAATTCGACATTATTTGTTAAGTTTAACTCAATTCTGTAATATACAGGTTAGAATTGAACTGCATTCATTTTAAGACAGTTATTGCTCTATCCAATATGGATTACCTACCATTTTATGGTGTCGTATAGAGACAGATCTGGAAAAACGGTATATCTTTTAGATAACTGACAACACTGATGTGCCGCTTAGATGTTATCACCAAGTTGAGGTTAATCATCTTTATACTAACTAACCTCTTGTAAAACAAATATCATTAAAAAAAAACACCATGAAGTGCCCTTAGAATCTTAGCCCCTCTGTGCTTTCAGTCTTGAATATTTACATATGTCAGTCTGCTTTGCAAGTGCTTCATAGTATTATACTGCAATTCATCAGTAAAAGGTAAGTGCCGTTTTCCCATTCGGGATTGCTATGTCTATAAAGCTGACTATGTGAGGATTGGCTCATTTCCTATTGAATATTTTTTTCTCTGTTTATCAGTAATGTCATGTTTCAGGATAAGGATTTGCCCTTGATGTCGATATCATTTTCAACTTTGGACTTTGTTGGTCGCGCCTGATTTTTGGCCAGGATCGGAATCACTGGTCTTTCACAATGACTGATATCAGTTTATATTGATGTATTATGAGATTTCGCCAACGCATTTGATGACATAAGATGACGTGATGTTTTATTCACATATCTATCTATCTATATATGCATAACATATCATTTTTAAATAAAATTAACTGACCGCTTGAAAATTCTCAGTTTAGAATTTAGAGTTATGTTTTGGTTTGTATTCACAATGCCAGTTTAAACTTCAGAATACGCAAGTAAAGAAATCAATGTAAATCTTTAAATAAAAAAGTAAATTACAATGTTTCTTTTTTTGAAATTGAACAAAATGTTATGACATTTACATAGAAAAACAAATATTAACATTTCATTCAAACCCATGCCTAATAAATCCAGTTAAATGTTCAACTAAAATGTTGAATTTTCAAGCGGTCACTTAATCTATGAATATATTCATAAGTTACTGGTCAGTAGTATATATATATATATATATATATATATATATATATATATATATATATATATATATATATATATATATATATATATATATATATATATATATATATATATATATATATATATATAAATAATTAGTTTTTAATATTATTTTGGCTTATGAATCTCAGTTTATTTAACCAAAAATACAATGAAAACAGTAATATCATGGAATTACAGTGGCTGAGACTGCTTAACGTGCTGCAGTTTAAGAAAACACATGAAAACGCCTGCATGTTCTCACAACAATTGCAAAAACAATAAAACACAACAGAAATGTTTCAAGGGGACCCTAAAACGTGATGGACGGTGCTGTGCCGTGATTTTGCCCAGTGAAGTTGTAGGTGATCTTTGAAAGGAGAGTTTGCCTTTTGTATTTTACTAGCCTAAATATCCATAACCTAAATAGCTGGGTCTTTTAGGGTGCCTTTGAAACATTTCCATTGTGTTCCGTGCTATTTGAAAGTTTTACGAGAAAACGCGTTTTATTTATTTGTCTGTGTTGTGAGAAAATGCAGCGCATTTTATTCATTTCTTTGCATTGTGAAAAAATGCAGCGTGTTTTTAAAAAATATGTTTGCATTGTGACAATTTGCAGCACATGTACTGTCAAACTGATGAAGATCTTTTCTCAATTTGCAGGCGTTTTTTGTAATCGCATGTGTTTTCTTAGGGTGCTTTCACACCTTGTTTACCACGTTAGCGTGGTTCGTTTGTCATATGTAAAACCAGCAATTGTGCCCGGATTCGCACCAAATCGATTGGTCTGAGATCACCTGAACGAAGTGATCTTGGCTCGATTGAAACAAACTCTGCAGCGGATCGCTTGCAGTGAGAAAGCAAAACAACTCAACGAACTAACGAGCCTGGCTTTACCACAGTATATTATGGATATGTAATAGGCATATATGGCTATATGAAGAGAGAACGATGATTAGGGCGGGATGTCCTCATTCCTACTGGTAAATGTGCATTTCATGTCAAATACGAATGTGAAAGCATGCTGAACTAACGAGAGCCGTTTATCCGTTAGGAAAATTGACTGAAGTCTTGGTTTATCTGTTATCTCTCTGTATAATGCAAAGCCTATAATGCATAATTCTAACCAAGTGTGTGAGAAAGTCTTTCCTCTGATTTATATTTGGTGACGATGCCTGTGGGCATCAACATTCAAAATTAAAGCACAGCTTTTTGCTTATAATGTCTTGCTCATCGTCAGACAGCTGAGTGCGACTCTAAAAAATAAACCGTGGAACTATGACCAATATGAGGAGAGTTTACTCACACGTAACTTGTTTTATCTATTTTGGTCCGTTTAGAAACTTTGCTGCATCAAAGTAAACCGCATCAAGAACAAAGAGCAAAATTGTAACTGTTTTAAACCTTAAATTGCAGCATGTTAAGCTCTCAGCCACTGTATGCAATAGTTTAAAATGTTTCCTCTTTGAATGTGTTAAATTCAAAACAATCTCACGGCAATTCGTAACTTTTTGATTTAGTGGCTAATTCGTATGATATAATTCGTACAATTTAGTACGATTTGCTCATCCCCCAATGACAGTTGGGTTTAGGGGTGGGGTTAGGTGCCACGCCTCCTTTTTAAAATCGTACAATTTTCGTACGACTGAACTCGTATGAATTTGTACGAATTAGACACTAAACTGACAAAACGTAAAATATTTACGTTTTCTCGTGAGATCAGGCTGGTGAAGTTATAATTTATTTAAATGACGGCAAAACTAAATTTGCTGCTAATATATATATATATATATATATATATATATATATATATATATATATATATATATATATATATATATATATATATATAGTTATTGTATAAAATATATTGTATATAAGTATTATATCTTACTGACCTCAACCATCTGAGTGCTATACTATATATTTTTGTAATATATAGGAATAAATATTACATAAAATATATAAAAATATTTCCAATGCATATGTAATATGTCACAGAGCTGTCTGACCAGTGCTGCCATGTCATAAATCAAGTATCTCCTTCAACAAGTGCTCATCTCTGCTAACTCTCAGCCTGTGGAAATAGCGGTCGTCGTGCCCTGCCGGTGCCGGACATTCTAGCACAGTGCACAGACAATATAAATGTATTTTGTGTATGTGTAAAGAAAAAGAGAAAACATGAAAGGAAATGAATGCAGCTTGTTGTAGTCACGCAGATGAAGGCCTCAGCCGTCCCGTCAGTCTGAACACCAAGCATCTCAGATTCAGTCTGGATTCAGAGCCAGATTGGACCAGGTTGGCACTGTCAGCCAGCACTACGATTGTGCCGAAAAGGGGGCGGAGCTCGGGCTGTGATTGGCAGACTTGACAATCGTGATGACGCTGGTAGCAGCGACTTTACCGGGCGGCCCACGGGTGACAGTCCGGGCGAAGCACTGCAGGGCCTCGTATTTAGCTCGAAGCGCGTCCAGCTCCAGACGCATGCTGGCGTTTTCTCGAGCCAGCTTGTCCACTTCTTGTTGCAGCTCCGTCTTTTGGCGCTCAAGCTCCTCCTTCTGCGTGACACGCTTGATGCGGCAGCTGGCAGCGTATCCGCGGTTCTTGAGCGTGCGCCGCCGCTGCTTCAGCCGCACCACATCTTCCTTGGTCAAGCCGCGCAAGTGCTGGTTGAGCTCTCGCACCGACATGGCCACCAGCTCATCGTCACTAAGCGCCGGAGCATTCTCACCTGCCTCCTTCTTTACCTGAAACAGAACAGAAACAGACATTAGAGAATGTGCTTGATTAAAAGTTTTCATAATGCAAGTCAAATGTAAAAAAAAAAAAATTGGAATTTGTAAATTCACAGTTTGGACAGTTGTACAGCAATCAAAAAGTACAATGCTTATATTGCTAGCATTCATTGTTATGGTTTAGGTGAACAAACTTATCATGTGAAAGTTAATCCACTGAGAAAAATCTAATCAAAACTTTAAAATCTGAGCATTCCATGTTTGTTTTTGTTTTTATTAATTCCCAGGTTCTGCTGGTTGCATTTCCCGAATTTTTATAGCCAATCTTAAGTCAACTGTAATAATTTTTTTGAGTTCAATTTGGAATTGAGGAATCAGAGTGAGCGCTGTAGTGGTGGTCTGTGGGTCTATTGACGTCCGTTTGATGGCTTCAGTCACAAAATTCTTAACCACGCCCCTCTTACCTTTAGTTTGCTATAAGGGAATAATGCGTAAAAAAACTCTGGCCCTTATTCAATATTCTGTTTCAGTTGGTACATCAACATACTGAAACAAAAATCTCGGCAACTTCTGGTTCATACAACATTAGTTTTTGGTTCATTGTTTTCAGAATGGAAAACAATTTGCATATGCATAGTTTAATAATATCAGTTCAAACCGTGAAACCACTCAAACACGGTTTCCCTCTTTTTTTTTATTTAAACAACTAAATGACCACATGAGAATCAGTACATAACACAGACTGTGATGTTACATGTGGGATAATTAATATGCACCACAGCAGCCTTTGATTAAACAATATTTCCTAGTGAGATAACAACAATAACATTGGTTTTCTTATGTTCTAACTTTATGTGGGAAACCTCAAGGTTTTTTTCTCAAGGTTTTTTTTCTCTCAAGGTTTTTTTTCTTCACTTCCGCCTTTGGTGAAGTTTTTTTTCCCTCTCCGCTGTCGCCACTGGCTTGCGTGTTTCGGGATCTGTGGAGCTGCGCATCGTTGGATTTGCTCTTCAGTATTTGGACTCTCAGTAGTGATTATTAAACCACACTGAACTGAACTAAACTGCACTGAACTCAACACTACAAACTGAACTACACTGTTCCTATTTACTGTGACCTTCTATGTGAAGCTGCTTTGACACAATCTGCATTGTATAAGCGCTATACAAATAAAGGTGAATTGAATTGAATTGAATTGAATGTGGGACCCATATTTTGAAAATGGGACAGGTATCAGCTCTGGGGTAAGTTAATGCAAGAGGCTCAAAAGTGGAAAAACAGATTATTAACAGATCATAAGTTTATTCGATTTTTTTTTTATGTTAAAAATCTTTCCAAATAAGTTCAAAGTTTTTCATTGTAGGAGAAAAATCAGTTCATTAACAGTTTCCGTATTTAGTTATTAGTGTTTTTTGTTTATTTATGGTTGTGAACTGCATTTTGGGACCTTGATCTCTGCTCTGTCGACTTTTGATGTTGAAAATTGACAAAGTGACTCATTGACATTTTAGTAATATTGTATAAGAAATAATATAGAGAGAAATAAGCATGTCAAATAAGAGAACATGTACAGTTTAAGGTTTTTGTATTTAAAAAAACCAACCTAGACAATACATTACTTTAAACTATTAAAAATGTTAATAAAAGTATTTTTTTTAAAGGTTAAAAGTTGTTGAAAGGAAGATTGAAGTCTCATCATGCAATTTAAAAGCATAAATAAAAGGGAGAAATAAAAATAATAACATGAATCGCAAAATACGGAAAACTGATAATTTACAGATTTTGTTTACTGTAGGGTTTTAAATAGACATGTAAAAACTTTTCTGGAGATTTTGCACTTACCTAAGCCACATACTTTCTATGAAGATTTCAGAGAACAATTTAAGCATGTATCACTAAGGCACCTTTTTTTATAATAAAACTGTTTTAATTCATAAAAAAATTATATGATCAAACATGATTTTAATTTTCAGATAAATACTTTTATTTAAAAATTTGTTCATCAAGAAAATCGTAAAATTTACCCTATCAAAATTTACCGTAACAAAATGACCTGATCACAATTTCAACAAAAAAGCTATTAAATATACAAAGGCTTTCAGAAATGTTACTTGATCCTCAGATCAGCAAATATGAATGATTTCTGAGGGATTGCGTACCACGGAAAACTGGAGTAATGCTGAAAATGTAGCTGTACCATCACGAGAATAAACGCCTTCTTAAATTCATGATCAGATAGAAAACAGCTTAAATTGCAGTAGTATCTATTTCATAAGGGTTCCTGAAGATTTTAATAAAGTAAATTTAAAATTTATTAAATATTAACATGGTATCAAATGGTAATATGTTCTGCAAGTACTTTTTGAAAAATAAGTTGTATCATCAACACTAAATATTAAGATCAACTTTATACTGGACTCCTTTTATCTTCCAAAAATGAATAATAATCATAACAACAATGACTTTGAATAACATTCTATCTTGTTTTAAAAAGTAAATGCTTATTAAGACACACTTGTAAAGCAATCTGCATGGGATAAGAAATCTTGTCTTATGTGAAATTGATTTAAATATATTAAAAGAGGAAAAATGGCGTAATCTCATTTAATTTTAATACATTTTTTAAAAAAAATATATAATAACCATTTACTATTTTACATCTTAAGTAAATGTATGTTGATTTCAAGATATTTGTAGATATTTGTAACAATATGTTATTCTTTACATGTGGAACATTTAATCGTTTTATAAATTTAGGTCTTTGTGCTTAGAATTTAGACCCTTTAAGACCTTACATTATAAAAAATCTAATCTTACCAACACATAAGTGTTCTTACCTTTAAAGCTTTGCCTGCTTTAAAATGAGTCGTCATGCCCTGCATACAAGCAGCTAGTCAGAACTCCTCAAAATCTGTCTAAAAGAAAGAGAAATAAATATAAAATGTATAAATGTAACAAATATATGTGCAATAAAAAAATAACAACATCAAGAGACACTTTTTGTGTGAATGCACTTGTCAGAACATTCCAATAAAACTGCTGAGTTGATTGAAGTGTCCTATGGTGAGCAGCAGAGGTCAGTATAGTACTGCACAATCTCAGCCAGACAAGGGTTGCCCTGTTTACTTGCTGATCTCGCGTTCTCACGATGCGGCTCACTAGACCGTTACAGGAGGGCAATAATAGAAGCAGGTCAGCGCTCGGCGTGAGGCTTTGTCTGATCTTTCTGCTTAGCGGTTCATGCGAGGCTATTTTGGCCACTGTGCTATTTTTAAAAGAGTCCACTGTGTGCGTTTGAGCTCGAGACACGCGCTGCACGGGCTCCATTTCAGGAGCGTCTGAGCGCGTGAACTGAACTCTGCTCATGACTGCAGCCATGGAGACGCGCTTCAAAGGGTGTGGGAGTGAGTGAGTGTCACGTGACCAGAAAATGGTAAACAAGCTTCATTCATAAGCATAAGGGAGAAAAAAAGAAAAGGGAAAAAAACTGGAAAACAACCCTAAAATAGACATTTAGAAGCAGATAATTAGTATCTATCTATCTATCAAATTTCCATTTAGTCAAACCTAACAAATGTAAACATAATGCAGTTTTTTTAACAGTTTATATTATTAAGAGAAAACTAAATCCAAGACAACATAGTCATATGTAAAAGTGTAGGTTGCTGAAGCATAACTTAACATAAGGCTTATCACACCAGAGTTCAATTTCTCTAGCCACACCCAGGCCTGATTATAGTGAAGCAGACCAAAGTGAAGTAGACCAAAAGATCCTCAAAAGCTAGCCATCATGCCGAGACTCAAAGAAATTCAAAAACGACTGAGAAAGAAAATAATTGAAATCTACTAGTCTGGAAAAAGGTTATACACTTTTCTAAAGCTGTGGGTCTGCAGCGGACCACAGTGAAAGCCATTATCTACAAAAACAAAAAATGGGGGGGAAAAAACATGGAACAGTGGTGGCCAGCTGACCAAAATAACCCCCAGAGCACAGTGACAACTCATCCAACAGCAGTTAAGGTGAGTGTTCATGACTCCACCATAAGAAAGAGACTGGGCAAAATTGGTTTGCATGGCAGAGTTCCAATACAAAAACCACTGCTGAGCAAAAAGATCATAAAGGCTCGTCTCAGCTTTGCCAGAAAACATCTTGATTACGCACAAGACTTTTGGGAAAATACTCTGTGGACTGATGAGACAATAGTTTTTGGAAATGCGTCCCATTGTGTGTGTGGTGTAAAAGTGCCAGCATTTCAGAAAAACAACATCATATCAACAGTAAAATGTGGTGGTAGTCTGGGGGTCTGGGGCTGTTTTGCTGCTTCAGAATCTGGAGGACTTGCTGTGATAAATGTAACCATGAATTCTGCTGTGAACCAAAATATCCAGAAGAAAAATATCTGGCCATCTGTTAGTGACCTCAAGTTGAAGCGAACTTGGGTTCTGCAGCAGGACAATGATCCAAAGCACACCAGTAAGTCCATTTCTATGGCTGAAGAAAAACTTTTTTGGTTTTGTTTGGTTGTTTTGTTTGACTTTGGAGAGGCCTAGTCAAAGTCCTGACCTGAATCCAATTGAGATGCTGTGGCATGACCTTAAAAAGGCAGTTCATGCTCAAACCGTCCTTTGTGGCTAAATTGCAACAATTCTGCAAAGATAAGTGGGCTAAAACTCCCCACAGCATTGCAACACACTCAATGCAAGTTACTGAAAATGCTTGATTGCAGTTGTTGCTGCAAAGTGTGGCCCAGTCAGTGTGGCAAACATTATTTCAAACAGGGTAATGGGATTTTGTAACCTTAATTTCCTTAATTTCAATAAACCTTCATTTCAAAACTGCATGTCGTGTTTGCTCATGTTATTATTTTCGGTTTGATAATCTAAAACATTGAAGTGTGACAGAAGTGCAACAAAATAAGAAATCAGTAAGGGGGCAAACACTTTTTCACACCACTGTGTATATATATTTATTTATATAGACTAGATCCAAATATAGATCAACATTCAAACAGAAAGTACAATAGACAGATTGATGGGTATGTCTCCGTCTATCCATCTGATGATCTAAGAAAATAATTCTGACTCATCATGAGATACATACATACATACATACATACATACATAGAGAAGTTGAACAGACCACACACGGACCTCTTTGAATGCAATGCTGAGCTCTAATTAAGTCAAGTCCATCCTTCGCCATTCAGTAAATGGAACATTCCAGAAGGCCGTCAGTCACATGGGAATAGTTTCCCTTATACAGTCACTGTTATATTTGTGCTTTTGTTCTTTATCAGGTTTAGAACTGTAGCTGAAAGACTGGATCCTGTTTCACTAGGCTTTCCTGGCTTGTTTCATGTCCTTATTTAACTGTGCCTGTTATATTTAGCTCAGCATGCTGACACTAAACTCCAGTTGCCAGTGACACAATTTTTGAGTAGAACTATTAGAAGGGACTCATTAAGAAGTAAAATTCTTGTGCAATCCTCAAAGTTAACGATTTACCTGCACCTGATACTGTTTCTATGGTATGTAACTCTATTAATCTAGGATGACGCATAAATATTTTTGGTGCACAGATTTACGCAGAATTCCAGTGGTCCAGTCATCTGCCCCTTTTAACCCTCTACATACCTCAATCATTTCTTAACTGATTATTTTGTCTTGAGGAGAATTCTTCAGTAAGGGTTACATTAAGTATTTCTGAGCAGTGAGCAGATTCACTGCCTGTGGCATGTTTGGTTCATTCTGAGTCATTCTTTTGATTTGGCCCAAGTAAACCACACCAGATCAGCATCACTTATGGGTTTAAATGTTTCAGTTATGACGGGACAAAAAGAGTATAGATTGGGTATGAACTGCGCATTTGAAACCAAATACCACCATGAAAAATAAATAACTCAATGGTTGATTCATTCCATCTGGCCATTGATGTGAGGGCTACATTAAGGGCCCCTCAACTAATTCAGCTACAATCCAATAAGAAATCTATACAGCATTCCTTCATGTTTAAAATGACAGCTTAAGCAATTGCAAAAACGATTAATTGACTATGAAAACATATAAAACTTTACAATAAACAATGCAAGACCAACTCTGACCAGCTTTCCTAGACAGACATCACGTTGGCTTACCATAGTTGATTTTAAAATGGCTGTGACGGGGAGGCCCTGTCTTTCTTTCTAACAAGAAGACCATGGAATCACTTTTTTTTTTTTTAAACGCTTCCCTTTCTATTCATGGGGCCTCCAGTCTTTCACGTCTTTCACACACATACACACACTTCCTTGAAATTCCTTCAGCACATGGTCCCCCTTTTTCCATTTGCTCTGAGAACTAGGGTGAACTGACAGGGGGCCCCTCTTTCCTGCTCAGCCCTCACAGAGAGGAAAAGCCCTAATGTCCCAAGGCCAGAGCCGGGTTTTCATAGTTTCCTGGACATAAATTATAGGACCGAACAACGCCTTTGATGCGGAACATTTGATATTCCTTGAGAACACTAGACTTCTTATCATGAATTCTGAAGCCAGGAAGAAACAATGAATCCATGTTACAGCATGAAGAAAGCCACAAAGAGTATGTGAAGTGTGGATAACAAACACATTCCACACACGTTGGCATTGTGAAAAGCGAAGAGGCCCCACTTTCCTTTCAGAACTGCATACTTAATACTCTGCATAATGATCTTACTACATGACTACAATCATCTAAATATAACCAGATTCCCTCCATGTTATATTTAGTCACTTGCTACTGTATACTCGCAGCAACAACTCTGTAAAATTAAATAGAAATGACATCAATGCATGGAATTAGTTTACAAAGCTGTGTACTAAACTATGTGCAGGCAACTCAGCAATATTCATCAAACCTCTGTTTTCAGAGACCTTTTTTAGGGGTCTTTATCAGTCTGGTTGTTTTTAGCCAATTGCGTTCATCAAGTATTAGTGGCTTGCACTAACTGTGTGAATTAATTCATAGTGTTATAAAATCAAACAAGTATATAGAAGCCAGTTAAAATGCATATTTGATTTCTAGTGATATATTATTCAGAGTTCTGTTAAAATTCTTGATTCTGATTGGCTGGAGGGTATGCAATAAACTCCTTTAATGCACAAGTCAATCACTTTAAGTACCCAACAAGTGGCATCCAAATTGGCTTGAAAGATGGCACATATAGAAACAAATGAAGACCAAGATGCAATATATTAATATTTGTTTTACTTTTTATATCTAAAACTATGTCAGCCAAGCCTGTTTAAGTTGGTTCTGACTTAATTGAGTTTCTCTAAATACTTTTTTATAGAAACTTTGCTTAATTTCTGCAAGCGTAGCATTTTGGTTGTGCAGCTTAAAAACTGCTTGTTTATGCATTGTTGTGGTAAAGCTACAATTACCTCATCAGAGGAATGTAAGGGACAGAACTGGAAGCCCCAGCATCCACATCCTATGGTGAGTCAAACTAGGAGTCAACACTTACAATACTGTGTACAATCCTGCCAAGCTTTCTGACAGAGACCAATTTCTGCTCTTTTCATTTCACATCAAGTTCCACCTTATGCTTAATTCTGCTTGGCTTATCATGCCTGGTATACCTGATTTACATTGCTGTACATACTGTAATATGTTAGCACAAACAGAAGTGAAACTATTCAGTAATCACAAGGTGAAGCTGTTCAGACATGTCACAGGAATCATGTGGATGTTGGTCATGGCTTTTTCTGTTGAACTTCAAAGGTCAGCCTCCATCTCACACTAGCCTTAACTCATGATTTGGCGACTCTCGATTACAATGGAAGTTAAGGTCCCACGCCAAATATTGCAATCATTTTCCATGAATTGTAAACCATGATGTAAACTACAATGGGCCTCTGCGTCACATAACTTGCGCTTCAAGTAATTACTTACATGACATCTGATCTCAATAAACCAAACGAGGCAGATTATTACTGACTAAACCTCTGGCCCGCAGGGCTAATGTCTGCTAAAGTATTGCGTGCTTTGGCTGTTAGAGGGATGACGTCCTTTCTAGGCTCCCTGAGCAATATGGCTGGGTAACCGCATATCTGAGTCTTGAGATTGTGAACTTTCTCAGAAACAACACAAAGGACCTCCCCTCTTCTGGAATTTGACGCCAGTGTTGCCATGTTAACACATGTGAGAATGTGAGATTCTCTTGTTTTGAACACTTATGAAAGGTAGAGAATTGAGACAAGGCTTTAGGCTAAACCAAACACCACTTCAAAGCCATGTGTGCTTGTGTTCCCATGATAAATGGAGGCCTGGCTTGTCCTTGCTGTTTGTTTTTCCCTCTTTTGCTCAGCTAGTCAAGCAGCGCACGGCCAGCTGCTACGTTCCTGCGCGAGGGAGCCAGATGAAGGATTTGCTCAGACTCTGTTTTTCACAGGGAGGTGGAGAGCTCAGTCTCCTTTGGTCCTGGCCCGCTCTTTTCCACAGCGCAGCGGCGCATTCGCAGGAATATTATGTAAAGGAAATGGAGAGCATAGCAGAGCCGTGAGTCATGCTGTTTACTGGTAAGAGTGAGGACGATCGGCAGGGAATCACACCCTCCCAAACTGACGTTTCCTGGAAAATCCTGTTGTTTCGCAGGGGCGGAAGGAAAAGTACGTGGAACCTTGGGAACGGTTGGCGGAGCCGGCGGAACTTTCTGCGGATTGGGAGGAGAGGTAGCAAGAGCAAAGCTCGTTTTCAACTGGGGACGCAGGGATTCGAAGGAATGTTAAGTATGTGCTAACCAAAGACAAACCCACCCAGTATGTACGACAAGGAAGCCAGTGCAACATGCTTAATAAGTAAAGAACAACAAGTACAGTTCCTCACAGAAAAGTCATGACTTGACCAACTTTGTTACAACCAACAGATCTCACCCAAACCCCTATCTGACGTAACATCAGTTCTCCACCCTCATGTGATTAAACGAGGCTTAACTAATGGTCTTCAGCAATCAGGTCAGGCATGGGGATTGTGCAACGCAGCATCAACACATCATAGACATATAAACATCCAGTTACCCAAGCTCTTGAGAAATAAGTACCAGACAGCTCTTCCACAGGCCTGACCACAATGTGGTGAGGTCAATCCTGTCCAATCCAGAAACTAGTAAAGGGCAGCAAGAAAAGGGCAGGGTGCAGCTTTGTGGTCCAGACACCCCGTAGGCCAATAAAGTCTGATTCACTACATGGATCAATAATGTGATTCTACTGTTTTTTCAGCAATGCACTAAAAATGTGGATGCACAGCTTTGTGAAACCATTGTTTACTGTATCTGCTTCTATAATCTATAGAAAAATACACATTGATTTAATAATTAAAATAATTAAGAAAAAAAAACCTTTTTTGAGAAACGTGCTTCATGTTACACTCTGGGGGGGGGGGGGTTGGGGGGAACAAAATGTGGGGTGGCAAAGGGCAATAAACTGTTATTGCTATTCCTTAGAGAAAATAAAATAATTTCTAAAGACTTATAATATCATTAAAATATTAAACGCAATGTGTAATATTTCATATATAAAATGAACTATTGAGAATATTTATTTTCTGTAACATAAAAGTCAAACAGACACATGCAGGGGAAATCAAAACAGGAAGCGATATCACTGAGAAGACTCCCCATGACTCAATGTGACAAGGACAACAAGCCCCTTAAAATGTCAAATAATTGGACTTTTTAGTGACGTGAAACTCAATGCCAATTGGTATAAACAACCCAATTCATATACTGTTATTAATAATCATAATACTGTTAGTGAATATCCGTCAAACCCACCCTTCAGGGCTCAAAAGCAAAAGAAAAAAAAGATGTCTACACTATTGTGTCCTAGGTGCAACGGACTACCACTACAAATTAATTATATTTAAACTTACAGATTAAATATATTTTTAAAAAGACTTTTTTTTCTAAAAGAGACAATTGGCCCACACATTTTTGGAAAGAGCCAAACACATCATTTCAAATGACCTTGCATTTCTTGTAGAGACTCATTAAAATCAATTAGATTAAGTTTGATTCACAATGACTGGGGATAATGTTCATGCTCAGTCAAGACATGGTGCACAAAGTGAAAGCGACATACAAACTTGACATGAGAATTGGTTTTGGAGTTCCCCCGAGTTTCATTTTAAGTCATTATCTCACCAACTACCGTTGTCTCATTCACTTTCAAACCCACTGTCCTAACCACAAAGAGTACTGTAAGAGTTTTGGTTCTCCAAATGCTACCAAATGCCAGAGATTTCAGACTACGCTATCTTTAGATACTCTATACAACGATCGTGAACCATAATGCAACCCAAAATGGGCATCATGTGATTATAAAATGCTAATGGTCAACTGTTTACTCTGAGCATCACCTAGTGACCAAACTCGAGTTCCTATGACCCCACGTGTGTGTCTTATGACAGTGCAGTGTGTGCACTGCACCTCCCCTGTGTTTCTAAATGCAGCGTGCAGACAACGTACAACATGTGGGAGGCCATGGCCACAGATACCTCAGCAACTCTGAGTCAGACTAGATCTCAGACGAGGTCACACAATCCTACGTACAGTATGAAGAGACTACACAAAGTTGCCCTCCTCCATGACTTTCCACACTTAACATGCTGGGTCAAAGTCAAGAGAAAAACCAAGATTTACTTTACTGTCTGTGCCGTCTCCTACCTTTAGTCGGGCAAGAAAAAGTGGAAAAGTGGCAAATTTGTACAAATTCATTTGATTTACTTTGTATCAAAGTGTACAATTGTCAAAATGAGGCTTGTCCCCAAACCCCAACCCTATTAACCATTGGGGAATGAGTAAATCATACAAAAATATACAAATGAGATTGTACAAATAAATACAAATTAGCCACTAATTTAAAAGGTTATTAATTGCCATGAGGTTGTGTTGGATATTTAGATCACATTTAAATTTAAACAAACTCTGGTCTCGATAATTTAAAATTAAACAGATCATAGATGGCTAAATGAACATAAAATAGGGCATGGAGTCAAAGATGTGACCATAATATGCACAGAATGCTCAAGCATAGCATGTCTGTTTTTATCCCCTTCATAGTGACCATGTTGCTCATTACAGTTCAGTGCAAGTGTTGGAAATGTTGTCTCCTTCCAGAAGATCTTTGAGGAGGAATACCAGCTGCTGTTTTGACTCCATTACACATTTGATAAGCTTTTTATGAGTTTTTACCTGATACAAATAACATATGCATTTATTTTATATATAATTAGTTTGTAACAAGCAAGCGACATTGTGAACAAGAAGGTCGCTGGTTCAAGCCCAGGCTGGTTCAATTGTCATTTTTGTGAGGAGCTTGCATGTTCTCCCCATGTTCGCGTGGGTTTCCTCCGGGTGCTCTAGTTCATCCCACAGTCCAAAGACATGCAGTATAGGTGAATTTAAAAGCGAAATTGTTCGTAGAGTATGTGTATGATTGTTAGAGAGTATGGCTGTTTGCCAGTACTGGGTTGCAGTTGTCACTGCGTGAAACATAAGCTGGATAAGTTGGCAATAAACGGACTAAGCTGAAGGAAAATGAGTAATTAAATAATTGTAACAAACAAGTCCAACAAGTTCCAAAATGGGTGTCATAAAAGTCTTTTTGTTGTTGTTGTTGTTGTTGTTTTTGTTCTATCTTCAGGTATTAAAATTACAATGTAAGAGCCAAGTAAACCAGGACAAAATTTTTATTTGGTCTAAAAACAAGAGAACCAAACAACACTTAAAAAACATCATAATCTGACTTATTAATGTAATAATGCTGCAATAAGGATGTAAGATTAAAAGACCAAACTACCGATGCTGCGGAATTACTTATCTTACTATTGCAGAGTTACTCATCATAAGTACTCAATGTAAAATCATGATTCATGAAAATGACTAAGAAACATGTTTTTAGTCATTTGGTAACATCCATAAATCATGTTTTTGCAGTTGTATCCTTCAATACACAATAGAAAAACATGATATATGAAAATTACTAAAAATAAAAAATAAATAAAAATGTCTGCGCTGTCTAAAAATGTCATGTCTACACAGTGCATAAGCAGTGCAAATTAGACTGTCAAATTTGTGTATGAAAGGGAAAACCTTCCAAATACATATGCAATAACATCAGCGATGAAAATCTTGCTTATACGGTGTATATTTTGTGACATAAACTTCAAAACAATGCTTTGTGCCGGTCTGAACGCAAGCTGTATGCTTGAATATGATGGTATCAGCTGAGAATCATAGGGTGCACTTACACTATGCTATTCAAACAGTGCCCAGGCACGTTTCCGTGTTCGTTTGACAAGTGTGAGTGCTCTGAATTGGGCCCAGGCACGGTTAAGGTAGCCAGCCCTGACCCAGTTGGAAGAGATGTGTCAAAACGCGGTATGCTTGTAATGTGATGTCACTTTTAAGGGACTGTTTCATATGGATTTATTATTAATCATTACTTTTCAATGAACGCGAACTGTCATAGTTTATTAAAGACGCAAATCCTTCGCTGCAGGTCAGCTGCATCTTCAGAAAACCTCCTAATATGTGCAGCTCGAGGATTTTATGATCATTTATGAGCGTCAAATTTTGTTCAGCAAAATATTTGACTGCATGTCACTGCATCCCAAAGGACTAAAACAATATAACTTAAGCAATCTCCACCGTGCTGAGCGAGAGCTCTTTTCTTGCTGTTAAACTGAACACATCATCGATGACGTAAGCGTGCTCAAGTTCAGGAGGCAAAAAGCAGTGTGAGTGCAGGCCAGTCTGGGTAGAGGGGACAGTCGATTCGGCATGGTTCAAGGCGACTGTACATAGTGTGGGTTTGCCCTTAATGAGCTTATAAATGTGTAAAGGAGTAAAAACAGCTCTTGGAGTTCCTCCATCACACACATACACACACACAATATCTATTGCAAGTAGATAAGTGTTGTCTGTGTTGAACTGTAAAACCAGCGATTCCTTGAGCATTCTGCCACTTTAAAGGTCACGTCTTATGACATCATGTCATGTTTTTGCTTTGTTTAGACTTCTGTGGTTCTTGCTGCATTCACACATTTCAGCCAAAATGCGCCAGAGTTCGTTTGGAGGCTGATGGAAACCCTTAACACTTAACCTCAGATGACAGCATTCACACCTTAAATGAACAGCACCAAAAGAGCAATCATTCCACAACTTATTTTAAATCAGCCCAGACCAGGTAAGTATGAACACAACTTTAAAATCAATGTCTTTTAATATCACTTCAAACAAGGTAAAAGTGATCAGAGATGAACATGCCTCACCTTATAGAAAACTATAAATACGCTTCTTAAATCGATGGAAGATATGAAAACACAAATGTAATCTGAGCCCAGCAACTGTTTGAGTGTGTAATGACAGGAACTCAGAGCAGTTTCCCCTTAGCTCTGCTCTTAGGACTCTTCCTGGGCAATGACCACTGCTGATCTAGCAGCCTACACAACTGATCTCCTGCTGACTCTGGAAAAAACAAAGCCAAATTATCAGACTGGACCGCAGCGCCTCTCGCAAGTGGTTAGATGATGGCCTTTTTATATTCTCCAGGGTGTGAAATGAACACCAGCCTAACACACAGGCTTTTTTGCACATGGTGGATATTTTTGTTCATCTCTAGTCGCTGTGGCGGGCAATGTTTAGAAGCTCTCTGAATACATGTGAAAAAAAAAAGTGATGCACAGGTTCATATTCCGCTTTATCAACACACATAACTCACATATAGCACATTATAATCTTAGAAGTACAACTGCTAGAAGTATATGTAATTTTATGTGCATCATTATACAGCAAATCACAAGTATTTAATAATAATTATCCACTACATAATATAATATGGACAATTAGGCATTAGCATCAGTCATTCATTTTCTTTTCGGCTTAGTCCCTTTATTAATCTGGGGTCACCACAGCGGAATGAATCGACAACTTATCCAGCATATGTTTTACACAGTGGATGCCCTTCCAGCTGCAACCCATCACTGGGAAACATCCAAACATTCATTTACACACATTACCCAATTCACCTATTCACCTATTAACTCACTTTCATCAATGTAAAATTAAAACAAAGCTCTACAAAATTTACTTTAATTTAGTATCGTCTAATTCTAAATATTTTGTTGCTGTACAAAGCGCTACACACAGTTAATGCAATGCAGCACTGTTAGGGTTAAGGATGAATTGCATAAACAGTGTGAACGCAATGTAAACTGAGACCCTATCTTCACCAGAACAGTGTGAACACGTTTTCAGTCTATATAAATGGGTTTAACACAAAGGTTGTCATACTTGCTTTAATCAAAAAGCCGCTGTTAGCCAACATATTATCCAAGAGCCCCACAACAATGTTTTAAAACAATAAAAAATAAGCAATTTTCTATGAATGTGTAAGATTTCCAATTCATTAGCTGCTTTTGGTAATAACTAGTACCACCAAATGCATTAAATGGTCAGAATATACGCTTTAAAAAAAAGGGCGATAGTAATTACAACTGTACTTTAATATGATATGAGAAGACATACTAGTTTGTGATATGAAGCAGCGTTTCAAGCTAAAAATAACTAGACACTGAAACAATATTTTGTATTATATTGTATATTTGTTTATTATTATCATCATTTCATAATAACATATTAGAAATATACTTGCTTATTTTAATATATTAGTAATTTATTAATCTGAAGTTTGCTGTAAACCTTTTGAAAAAGCCTCTGATGTAGTAGTTTTTATTTCCTTCAATAAACTACTGTGGCTAATGATTGATTTCTCACAGCACGTCCTCTTTTGAAAGTTATCACACAAAGCTGACACTATTTACTTTGCTATTTACATTGCTATAACTGAAGTGAAGAACTAATATGGAGTTAATCCAGAGAGAGAGAATATGTATGACTTGGTCATCTTCAAAAAGAAAATCTGAAAATTCACAGACTTTCAGCATTCCTTGTAAACAGTAAATAGATAACGCAATAAATTCTAATGAATTTAAATATGCCTATCAAATATATTATAATACAGTTTTTTTAGAGATAAAATCATTTTTACAAAATCTGATGTGTAATGTTACATTAGATCCGTGCATCTAGTCTAATAAACCTGTTTCTGTTTGTCATTGATGTTACTCAAAAAACAAAAAGAGGGATTCACTCATTGATCCTGACTGAATAACCTGTTATATTTTCAATATTCATTAATTTATTAGTTTTCCTTTAGCTTAGTCCCTTTATTTATAAGGTGTCAACACAGCGGAATGAATCGCCAACTTATCCAGCACATGTTTTACACGGCTGATGCCCTTCCAGCCGCAATTCAGTACTGGGAAACATGCATACACATTCACGCAAAAAATTAAGCATTAAAAATTAAAAATTAAGCATTGTTGATTATTCAGTTTCTCTATTCTTTCTTGCTTAAATGCTTCTCACATTGTTTTATATTCTTTCCACTCTTAAATTCTTTCTTACAGTTAATTAACCACACCGACTGTCCTTACATGGTCAAGCTGCATACAAAACACAATTGAACAAATACTTGTTTCAGCATAAGACATGCATTCCTCTAATCACAATGAATGGATTCCCCTTTAATACGGTCTAATCACATTAAATTGGTTCAGGGCAACTATTTTATCATCCAGTGTGGAAATGAATCACATTATCCAGTTATGACTCATTTTTCCTGTGAGGGCGTCGCTCTAGTGCTAACCTGCCAGCATAGAGTGGACACAATCATTCTAAAACAATGTGCTTAAAAAGATTTCCAATCACCTACACATTCACAAACACTTTCATATTCCATTTCAGATGACCTTCATTGATAATATTCGACCACTGCCTTATTAATGCAACACAGAGACTGCCCATGCGTGTTTATGTTATGATACTAAACAACCTGCACAATCATAAATGGAAAGTAAGACTATTGGAGAAGATGCGATGCATTCTTTGCGCTTAAAAAGTAATATATCACCAGTGCGCGTTCACGCCGCGTGCACGGACATCTGACATAACGTCACCCTATTCTTGAACCCTCATGTTGATTAAAGAGCACGGGAAAACGGAATCTTTCCGCGCGGCTCGGATGACTTCAGATCTTTTATAGCAGTCGTTCGGTCTCTTTCCAAAACTACTCGCCGCACAAATATGCCCTTTGTCCCAGAATTCCAAATGCCCACCACGTGTTATTTCCTTATGTCGTAATAGTAATTCTTTTGAAACATACCCGCTGTTAAAAGCTAGAGAAAAAGTTGGAAGAGTATCGCCATATTGATTTAAATGTTACGAGGCTGCGTTGTTTACTTGCTTAACCATGCACTGCTTCGAATATACCTTAATTTAAAATGTAAATAAGTAGAACAAACTTCCAAAATACGCAACATTGAATAATACGCAACATATCAGTGAGGTTTGTAGCTTAAAGTGTTCGTTTACATGAAAAATAAAGTGTTTGTAGTGTAAATTCCAAGTTGCAACCGTTAACACGTGTCCAAACCAGACCGATGTATTTGTGTTTTATCATTTAATATTTCATTAGTACATAATGTTTCATGTTTAAACTTTATAACACAAATCGTTTCTCATTTAACTTTAATATTTTAGAGAAGGACTGATGCTACGCATCGACCAAATGTACGCGAATATTACGGATAGGCTGAATTCTTGACCGTCATCATGAGAACATCAGCAATTTCGAAAGGAATTTCAAAACATCTCGCAGAAAAGCTCGCACTTTACCTTGTGAACGCGGAATCTGTGTCGGGGATGCGCAGAAACTCTGAGAAAGTGTCCTGGAGTCAACAGGTCGAGCCTCGTCCCGCGTCCTGCAACCGAAGCGAAATGTTTCCCTGAACTAAATTAACTACAAAACAACAACAATGTATCAACATTCCACTCCGTGCTTCCGCAAGCACTGACGTCACCAATTCCTCGTGACCGCCCCCTCCATTCATGAAAATAACTTTATGCTGACGTCAGTCAGGCGGGAAACTAGGGGAGGCCAGAAATAGACGCAACCGAATACTTTTAGGTGGTGTGTTGTATTAATCGCAGAAAGTAAGTATATAATCTTCAGATTATGTATACAAACGCCAAAAATATATTTGATTTTTAGGAATGATTTTTGAAGTGATCTTTGACAAAAGGTACAGTTTTTGTGTGTTAGACTTCAGTGATAGATATGTGGTGTGATGTGACTGTTATCAGAGTTCATACGCCTCTACTTATTTTTTAGTGTTCCTTTGACGTCTATGTTTGAGATAAATATATCTGTGTCATACATTTGAGTAAGTGGAAGCAAAAGCGCCCTCTGTCTGTCACAGAGAGACTTTTACAGTAGGTGAAAATAAGCTTAGGAAGCAGCAAGCATATTAACAACCATTTTCCACACGGAAAGCAACTGCTGTGTCAGTCATTCAGGATGATTAGCTAATTTTGTGCATTAATAAAGGATTTTGGAAACTGATCCGTGCTGCGTGTTGGAAAAACATACAACATTTGTAAAAATCAAGATTTTCAATATTTCACTATCTTCTACTCACAGAAGCTGTATTATTTGATTAAAATTGTATTTATTAGGGCACCCACTTGAAATAAATACTAATGTAAGTACTTTAAACTGTATATTGTTTACCTCTATTTGGTGATGAATGCTAAAGCATACTATAGTATCAACAACCATGAACTGAAACCTGCAAAAAAAAAAAAAAAAAAAACAACAACTGTAATATACTTTGTATTTTACTACAGTAAACCAAAATGTTTGTGTGTGTGTATATATATATATATATTGAATTCAAAAATATTAGCCCACCATTAGATTTTTTTTTTTCTTTTCTTTTTCAAATATTTTCCAAATGATGTTTAACAGAGCAAGGAAGTTTTCACAGTTTGTCTTATAATATTTTTTCTTCTGAAGAAAGTCTTATTTGTTTTATTTCGGCAAAAAAAAGCAGTTTTTAATTTTTAAAAAAACATTTTAAGACAAATATAATATAATATAATATAATATAATATAATATAATATAATATAATATAATATAATATAATATAATATAAAATAATATAATATAATATGAATGAATAAATGAGAAATATAATATAATATAATATAATACAATACAATACAATACAATACAATACAATACAATACAATATAATATAATATGAATGAATAAATGAGTAATATAATATAATATAATATAATATAATATAATATAATATAATATAATATAATATAATATAATATAATATAATATAATATAATATAATATGAATGAATAAATGAGTAATATAATATAATACAATATAATATAATATAATATAATATAATATAATATAATATAATATAATATAATATAATATAATATAATATAATATAATATAATATAATACAATAAAATATAAAATAATATAATATAATATGAATGAATAAATGAGTAATATAATATAATATAATACAATATAATATAATATAATATAATATAATATAATATAATATAATATAATATAATATAATATAATATAATATAATATAATATAATATAATAATAAATACTGTAATTATTTAATACATGTATTTATTATTTAGCATTTTATTTCTCTTTAAATGTGGACTTTATCCAGGTGTAGTCCTGGAAAATTAGACATTGCACATTATATTATGGGGAAAATGAAAGGGATTGATAATTTTGTGGACTTATTTATTTCCTAGCAGGTTGAGTCCTTTAGCTTACTCATTTTCTCATTGTTTCTAGTGACTCAGCACAAATATATTCACTCTCTGGAGAAGCATATGGGTTTGATATCAGTGTTTGTGCTTCTGGCCTCTTGATTCGTTCAGACCCAGAATTCTGGGTGGCATTTAATTATCTGGTTTGTACCAACAAGTGTATCGAGGTTTACTGAATGACATCTGAAAACATGTTTTTGTTGTTGTTGTTTGCATGAAATGTTTGCTGAGAAAAAAGATTAGGAAAAAATGTTGCAATAATTTGTTACAGTTAAGTAAAATCTCTTAAAAAATTTCACAAAGTTGTTAAAAAGTGTTCTGTCTGTTTTAAATATTTATGGACAGGTGAAAAATATCTCTTTACCAAAAAATCCCCCACACCCTATTTTTGAACAATTCTCCTCCACCCCATCATCTGAACCTTTATAGGCAAGAACATACACACCTCTATAGACAAAAACAGACAAATGTAGCTCAAATAACATAAAAGAAGTGATGGACAGCCATTCTGCTTCCCGTGGGATTCCTGTGGGACCTGTGGGAAACCACCATGTGGACATTAGAAAAAAGGGAGAAACCTTTAAGTGGAAACACATCTCCGGATTCTTAAAGAGACAGTTAACCCAGAAGTGAAAATATGTTGTTCATTTTCTCAGCCTTTGGCAGTCCAAGATGTAGTTTTCTTTATTCATTATAGAACATTAAACAAGATTTTAGCTCAAATTGTGGTCCCTGGTGATTCATAAAATGCAAGTCAACATCTACTGGCACTTTAAGAGTCGAAAACTAAAACATATATTGAGCAAAATTAACCCATGTGGCGTTGGATGCTATATTGGGGTCTTATAGCACAACGATTGGTCAGTGTCATTCTTACTATTCTGTGCCACTTCAGGGTAGTAACTGTCCCTGAAAAAAATGTTACATTTTCCAAGAATTTAGATATTCAGTTGAAGGAGTACTATAGGAGTAAACTATAAGAAAAATATAGCGGTCCAGCTCAGGATATTACAGTTATTGCAGAATTTTTACATGTAACAGGCCAAATGTTCCCCATTACAGAACATTCTCGTAGCTTATAAAAGGTGCTTTAAATAAAGAGTTACTGTAATATTTACACTTTCTAAGAGCTAAAATGTCCCTCACTTTACCCTGCAATAGTATTTTTAAAAAGGCATTACTAAACAAGAATTATCTAGAAAATAAATTATGATTTACAGCACAGTAAATTTAATGTATTTAGTTTTCTATAAAGAGAGATTGTAGGAGTGGTAATTGTTTGTAATGGTGGCCATGTGTATTTTATATCATGTATTATTTTACTCTTAAAGTTCCAGTTGTCATTTACTTTCATTTTATTAATCACGAGGACATCAATTACTGCTAAAAAAAATCTAGGGTGAATGGGCATATGCGTAGCAAGTGTTGTTCAGCCACTGATAAACTTCTGGTGAAATGGTAATGTGACTGTTTTCAAATTCATAAAGTTGCTTTCACAGCATTGATAATGTAATTTAATTCAAATATAATCAGTTAAATAAATTTGTTTGGTTTTACTTAAATTAACCCAATGGTTTTATCTATATTGGACCCAATATAGACCCAATGGTTTTTAGAGAGTATGAAAGACAATCGATTTCGTCACTCATTTGTAAGTCACTTTGGATAAAAGCCTCTGCTAAATGAATAAATGTAGATGTAAATTCAAAGGATTAAATTCCTTAAAATGAATGACTCACCGGTTGACTCACCGGTCCAGACTGATGGTGGTAAAGAAACTACTTTAGTTAAAGTTTAGATTAAATTAAAATATAAAATATTATTATTAATAATTAAAATATTTAAATTTAAAGAGATGCTAAAAAGTTACGAATAACAGTTTATCCATATTCTTTATATTTTTTAATACTACAAGGACTCTCAGTCATAAAGAATCGCAAGTGTTCAATTTCCCCAATGACACAGGTTTATATTTGGAGTAGTGACTGTAGTGCCACTGACATCATGAAAATATGGTTAATATGAAAAACAGTTTATATAACATGGGGGAAGTTTGGTGTGGTGTCTGGCTAAGTAATAACTTTACTGACTTTGCCATAGCATTACTAATTGTGGAAAAATGCAGTGAAGAGTGTTTTTAAAAGTTCATCACAGACAGCAGAAACACTCAGCAAATCTGCCTCAAGTGCAGTCCGAGTTTAGGGAAACACATATTTTTCTTCCACTTACAACTTTTTAGGAGTGGCATGCATATTTCATATCTGGAAGGCTTTCAGAAACGACCGCTCATTGTTCATGTCAGAGCAATATGTTTTCAACAACTGTAAGCAGACACATGTGTGCGTTTTCTCCATTACAAGTGAAGTGCATGTTGCTTTTGCTGAGTACATTACTTAAACACTCAAATAAATAATATATATATTTTTTTGCTGCTTGTTCAAAATAATTGTTTAAAATGAGCTGAAACAACACAATTCTTGATTTTGATAACTTATTTGTGTTTTGTTTCATCCAGTTCAATTTGTAAAAACAAGATAATAATGAGCGAAATTAATAAATTTGTGTTGGGCTATATAAATATGTTTTGTTGGCATAGGGGTGGATGTGAAGTTCCAAGAAACATGTTTACAAAAAAAAATACATTTAGTTTTTTTGAGTTTAGGGGCTTTATTAACAATAATGTTTGACAATAACGTAACAAGGGGTGACACAGTGGTTACTACCGATGACTCAAAGCAAGCACGTCGCTGGTTTGAGTACCTTTCTGTGTGGAGTTTGCATGTTCCATACTATTGAGTTGCGGATGGAAGTGTTTCACCCTCTGATACATTTGCCAGAGTAATTGGTGGTTCATTTGGCTGTGGCGATCCCTGACAAAGCAGGGAATAAACCGAAGTAAATTGAATGAGTGAATAATGCAACAGTTTAAAGTTTGTTAGTTCGCTCAATCAGCAACAACTGTGCTAATGACAGTTCTGAGATCAGTCTCTTTAAACTTGCACAGTCTATTCATTCATTCATTTTATTTTCGGCTTTGTCCCTTTATTAATCAGGGGTCGCCACAGCGGAATGAACAACCAACCTATCCAGCATATGTTTTACGCAGCAGATGACCTTCTAACTGCAGCCCATTACTGGGAAACACCCATACACACTCATTCACACATATACACTACGGAAAATTTAGCTTTCCCAATTTGCCTATGGTGCATGTCTTTGGACTGTGGGGCAAACCGGAGCACTCAGAGGAAACCCACGCGAACACGAGGAAAACATGCAAACTCCACACAGAAATGCCAACTGACTCAGCCGAGGGTCGAACCTTTATGCTGTGAGCACTACCCACTGCGCCAGCGCGCTGCTCAGTCCATATTACACATGAAAAAAACAATTAACAAAGTTAAGGTTGAACTGCATTAGTTTACAGAGCATTGATTTAAATTAAAGGGATTAATTTCTGTCAGCGGTTACACATCCGCCACTTGTTCTAAACCTGTTTGAGTTTCTTTCTTCTGTTAAACACAAAATAAGATATTCTGAAGAATGTTGGTGGAGAAAACAGCTATTGACTTCCATAGTATTATTTGTTTCTACTATAGACGACGGCATTTATTAGAATATGTTGATTTTTGTTCAACAGAAAAAAGAAATTCATAAAAGTTTAGAACCACTTGAGTATGAGAAATTTTCACTTTAAGATGGTCAATTGCCTCAACAGGACTAATCTGTGATAAATTCATAATATTCAAGTTGAACTGATTTGATCTTATTGGTTCGAAAGGAAATTGCTCATGGATTCATGCTGAAAAGTTGAAGTTTATGTAGCACCATTCAAATATGTGTCACAATTATGTTATTTATTTATTTATTTATTTATTTATTTATTTATTTATTTATAATTTAATTAAATTAAAATTAAATAAACTTAGATTTTTAAATAATTTAGATTTTTAAAATTTTATTGTATTTAATTTAATTGTAATTAATTGTATCTAATTTTTATAAATTTTTATTTAATTTTTTTTAATTGTGTTTAATTTAATTTAATTGTATTTAATTGTATCTATTTTTTATTAATTGAATTTTTAAATTTTTTTTAATTGTTTTAATTTAATTGTATTTAATTGTATCTATTTTTTATTAATTGAATTTTTTAAAATTTTTTATTGTTTTAATTTAATTGTATTTAATTGTATCTATTTTTTATTCATTTAAATTTTTGTTAATTTTAATTGTATTTAATTTAATTGTATTTAATTTATTTAATTGTATTTAATTGTATCTATTTTTATACATTTTTATTCCTTATTATTAATTGTATTTAATTTAATTGTATTTAATTTAATTGTATTTAATTGTATCTATTTTTTAATTTTTATTTTGTAATTTTTAAATGTATTTGGTTTAATTGTACTTAATTTAATTGCATTTAATTTAATTGTTTTTAATTGTAACCAATTTTTTATTAAATTTTATTTATTTTTTTATTGTATTTAATTTCATTATATTTAATTTAATTTAATTTAGTTGTATTTAATTGTATTTAATTTAATTGTTTGTAATTTTTTATTAAATTTAGTTATTTTATTTTATTTTATTTTATTTTATTTTGACGTTTTGTCTGGCAGGCACAGTAGTGTCTGTTTCCATGCCTGACATCATTTTCAAAATGAAGATTCTTGGAAACATTATTCCTTGTACAGGAACGCTCCATAGAAACACTGCCACCCAGAGACATCTGATCACCCGGAGTCTGCGGTTACTTTTAGATAAAATGATTCTCATGTTACACGAGTGAGGCGTCTTATGGGTCGATGATGGTGTGAATGAAATGAATGAATAACTGCTTCAGATTTACTGACTCAAAGCTTTGCATCATGCAGTCAAGATTGAAGGTAAACAGCCATTATAGCACACAGATGGCTGTGGAGTTGAAAATCCCATGATCTCTGCTGGTTATAAATGATTGGAGCCAATGATTTGTCCTAATGGCCTAATGGTTCCATGCAGTTTTAGATAAAACTAATACCATAGAACTAAGCCTAACTAAAAGAGAAAACAATTTAAGCTTAATAAAGATTAATTTAAACTAAAAGATCCCTGTGCTTGTTTTGTTTTGTTTTGTTTATTTTTAATTTTATTTAATTTAATTTTATTTTACTTTATTTACTTATTTTTTTATTTAATTAAATTTTTTGTTTTATTTTATTCTTTATTTTATTTTACTTTATTATTTTATTTTTATTTTTTCTTCATTTTTATTTTATTTTATTTTAGTTTCTACAACTTTCTTGTAGAGAAATCAATCTTATTTTTTTGTTTTCTTAATTCTTTATTGTTTAATTTATTTTCCCACTTTATTTAGTTTAGTTTTAATTTGATATTTTTATTAAAAAATAATTGTACTATTATTAATTTAATAATTAATAATAATTAATTAATTAATTATTATATTAATTTATAATATATAAGTGTGTGTATGTATTAATTTTTATTATTTTAAACAAGTTTTGGTTTGTCTTTATTGTTTATAATTATTTGTCTTTTTCTTGTCTTTTACTTTATTTGAAATATTTTAGTTCAGTCTGTTTTATTATGTTATTTTTGCTGTTCTACCTTATTTTGTTTTGTCTTTATTTTTCATACATTTAATAAACTAAACTCTTAAAACCTAAAAAAATCTCTTCTCTATGGCATTTATTCGTTTTTTGACTAAATGAGAACAGTTCTTTATTTCAACGAATCTTCTCAATTTGTAGAGTGCGTTTTTTGTTCTTCTTTTTTATTGTATACAAATTAGTTGAGTTGTCTTTGTTTTTTATACTCCTTACTTTTTCTTTTCACTGTGGTTGTTTTAAATGTGCTATACAAATAAACTTTGTATTGTAGTGTATATTTATTATTTTATCAAATGTTTTATTTTATTTTATTTTATTTTATTTTATTTTATTTTATTTTATTTTATTTTATTTTATTTTATTTTATTTTATTTTATTTTATTTTATTTTATTTTATTTTATTTTATTTTATTTTATTTTATTTTATTTTATTTTCGTTTCGTTTCGTTTCGTTTAGTCCCATTCTGCTCCAGTGCTGCAGGAGGCGCAGCTGCTCTTTTCATCAAACTCTTCTACTGCAGCAGAAGCACACACAGCACTCGGCAAATCATGTAGCTGCTCCTTTCAACAACTGAGGTACTTTATTAATACTCAATTCATGTTTTTTTTCCTTCTTACTATACCAGTATGTAAACGATATGTTACTAGTAGAGCCAACATTTTCAAAATGAACATTTCAACCAGTATTTGATGTTTTTACACAACGTTACAAGACATCATCTGCCAAAACGCTTAGACTAGCATGTAAACAAATACAAAACATTAAAAGAGGAGCTCTTACAGGTAATAGAAAAAAAACAGCAAATCTATTTTTGTCTTCCTTATGCACAGCAGGAGGAATGCATAAATATTTATTTCATTATCAAATTATTTTAGCTAACATTAGTCCATATCACCATGTAAAGTTGACCTTAATGCAGGTTTTGTATGGTATGATCATGCTCTTTTTACGTTACAGATTTAAATGTACTTTTATATAATTCAAGACTAATGTGTTTATGTGTCTTACAGTTAAATTAAGTTGTTCAACGTGTGGAAACTGTCACAATGAATCGACCGAAGCCAACAAGCATCAGACGCCCTAGTAACACCAAGCCATCAGGTAAGACTTTAAGGTTACTTTTCGGGCACGATTCGGACTTTCTCCTTAATAATATCATTTCAGAAAAGTATTCTTTGCATATTCTAAGTATAGAAATCATATTAGCAGCCAATGACTATCAAAGTACGACATTGTTTACTGCAAATCAAGTAGTGCTAATGTTGTTTTGAAGTCACACTCGCATGCTATTTCAGACCGACTATTCAAAGTAGAGTTGCAAACAATATAGGAGGCTTGTCACAAATTGTCACTTCGTTCAAAAATGAAAGAATGTGGGAATATAAAACTAACTTTACCTCAATTTGGTACTCTTAAAATGTATCTCTTGTAAAACCAAAAGACTATGACGTTGTTTTTGATGCAATACCAAGTAATGTTGTGTCACTGTTGTGTAATTCTGCATGCAATGTGGACCAACAGCCAAAGACATGTGACGATGTTATATTTATTGGTGATATTAGCATTGTTAGAGATAAGTGTAGTATTATAATTATTAGAAATGTATTAAAAAGAATCACCATACCATGTTCAACAGACTTCTGGTCATCTAAATTTGGAAACATTGGGTGGAAGAAAGTATGGTTACTAACAAATAAAAAAATTGTAAGTAATAAAGTAAGACAGGTATCTTTATCTTTACACAGAATTTATTCTGTAAAAAATAATTATTTGATTGGTTTGAAGTGAATAAAGATTTTTATGGTATTGTTAAAGAATCAATGTGTATACTCAAGATTTTGTTGGATTGATGCTTCTAACTTTATTTCAAGTACATTTGGTAAACTGATACAAATTGGATTGTATGATGTCATCTTTGCTTTTGTACAAGATGGAATTGATTCAAAAACTTATTTTTTTATACAGCTAAAAATATTACTTGGAAAATATCATATTCATGTCAAGAAATGGGCTAAAGCTAAGCCAAACTGTGAACATTTTATAAAAGAGATTAAACAATGTGGTACTACACTGTGTAAAATTAGAAACAGAAAAGCTTTACGTACATTTTATTAGATTAATTCAATCTTTTTTTTTTATTACTATCTTGCCTATTTATTTATTTTTACTCCTGGCAACTGTTAATACTTTAATTGTATAGTTAATGTAAATTCTGTCATTTTTATTTATTTCATTTGTTCAGAATTGTTGTGAGATGCATATTCTTGGACTGAGTTTGTACATATTTATAATAAAATAAATAAAAGCTCTTCTCATTGGCATTTAATAGTTTTTTGACTTGATAAGCAATTTGAATCTCCATTTGCTGTATTTTTTTATTATTGAATACAAATTTGTTGACATGTCTTTTGTTTTTTATACTCTTTTATACTTTGGTCTGCGGTTGTTTTAAATTTGTTATATAAATAAACTTTATAGTGTATTGTATCCTATCGTATTGTTTGTCCTGTTCACCCTTTGCCGTCCTTCAGGTCACCCTCCTCCTGGAGACTTCATTGCTCTTGGGTCGAAGAGTCAGAGCAGTGAGCCGAAAGCAAACCCAGCTCTGCTGAAGCCGGCGTCCACAGGTTTGCCACCAGACCGCAAGAGAGAGGCGTCTTCATCTCTGCCTTCTTCCTCCAGCTTGTCCAGTCTGTCCAAGCGGCCCAAACACCCCAATACTCCACCCAGCGCCCTCTCTCGCCTCGCTGAGGTGGCTGCCGTGGACAAAAGGTCAATTTCTCCCTCCATCAAAGAGCCGTCTGTGATTCCTATCGAAGGTAACATTAACAAACCTGTTTATTTAATTGTGAAATATTGTTTATCTGTTTATTTTGATCATAATTGCAGTGGAATTCAGAGTTTTCGAAGCCACCTTTGATATCACAGCAAAAAAAGTATATGGAAATGATAATCAAATATGATGTTAAATGTAAAATAACACTGTACAGTCTTCGTTGATGATCAAATATAATCCCAGCTCAACATTGCAGATCCTGCGATGTGACTGTTGCGCATGCACACATTGTGATATCGATGCTAAAATGTGCAATTTTATGTTGTGCAGACTAATTCAAAGTTTGCATAATATTATAATTTTAAAAACTCTTCAAAAAGTATGTCAAATGTGCACATGTATCTGTAAAAAGCAGGTCAGCCGTTGTAGAATTGGCCACTCCTTTTTGTTTGTAAAAGCACTTTAACTATGAAGCTTGGGATTGTGTTGGTTTTATTTATGTGAAAAATGTATTCTATTTAAATTTTTTTTTATAGTGTGATTAATTAATTAATTAATTTTTAAAACACATTTAATCTAAATACAGTTTTAGAGTTTTTAATTAATATAATCTCTATCTCTTTAATCCATTTTCGCTCTGAAAATGGCTATTGAAGCTGCCATGGCATTAAACACAAACAAACAAATGCAGGTCAGAATCTGCTGCCATTATTGTTGCTATTTGTGTGCAGAATTTTGTAAAGAATCTATGGATTTGTGCGGAACGATTTTGAGTGTAGGAGCTAAAATTGAAAATTACAAGTAAATTCTTAACTTTTATTTAACTTAAGGTTTACAATGCAAATCTTGTTAGAACCACTTGTTTGGTGAACAAAACTGCAGAGGTGCTCTAATATGATGCATCCACTAAACCGGGTTCATACGGTCATGGAAAACCTGGAAAAGTCATGGAAATTTAACATGGCATTTTCCAGGCCTGGAAAAATGGAAAAACAGAAGAACCCATAAAGGTTTGGAAAAGTCATGGTAAACAGATATCTGTATTATAGATTATTTACTTCTTTTCTGTCCTTGGCCAATCACATACTCTCACGTTATTAGTGTGGTGTAAGCATTATCTAAATTAATTTTACATAGATATGAATATAAATGGAAACTAAATAAATTGTTGTGTGTTTTACGATATGCTGTAATAAATTGGACATGCATTGTTTTTCTTTTACCACGCATATGTAGACTTTGCATTAAACATTAGGTCATGAAAATTTACTTGAAAGTCTTGGAAAAATCCCTGACTAAAAGACTTTAAAAATATATTACTTCACAATTTGGATTGTACATAAATCATCTAAACATGTGCATATTGTTCAACAATATTACTGAAATTAATATAAAAATTGAATGAATGTATATCTGCAGGCATGTGAGGTCTAAAGACCTAGACCTTCTTGTGAACGCATAAGACTTTTTCAGCCAGTTATTTAGTTCATCCGATGTTTTGACAAAACTAAAGCAAACACAAAGTACTTGATTATGAATTTAGCTGTAGTGTATTATTTGTTTTTACTGAAACTTTATATGTATATATTACATATATTTCATTGAATATATTTTAAATATAGTTGAGCAAGCAAAACATTTGTTATGCACCATTTACATGTCGTCAGGAGCAGGTAATTACTGTGTACCAAACATAAAAAAACACTTTAAACTGACAGTTTGCTCAAAAATGTAAATTCTGCCATTCTGATGGCAAAAACAGCCATTGACATCCATAGTATTTATTTTGTTTTCTTTGTATGTCAGTGGTTGCTATTTTCCATCATTCTTTCAGAAGTAAGTTCATCAAAGGCATGAGAACTATCCCTTTACATAATCTTAAGAGATTTGTGTGTCTATTGATTCTTTTCCATCAGAATCAATAGACACACACATACACACAAAATCATTCAGGGGTGCGTTTCCGAAAACCATCATTAGCCAACTAAGGTCGCAAATTCCGTCGTTACAAACATATTTAGTTAATTTAGTGTTTCCCAAATCCGTCGTTCCAACGAACATTAGCAGACTGCATCACAAACTTGTACACTTGCAACTACACTTCTAGAGCTGTAATTAGAAACACAGGGCTCCTGGCTGTGTTCTATTCCCAGTTATCCCCTTATGCCATATTCATTTAGAACAGGGGTGGGCAAACTCGGTCCTGGGGGGCCGGTGTCCTGCACAGTTTAGCTCCAACTCTAATCAAACACACCTGCTTATAGATTTCTAGTGATCTTGAAGACACCGATTAGCATGTTCAGGTGTGTTTTAGTAGTGTTGGAGCTAAACTGTGCAGGACACCGGCCCTCCAGGACCGAGTTTGCCCACCCCTGATTTAGAACATTCTAACATTTAAACTTGGAATTATTATTAAAAAAAGCATTAAAGTCATCTCTCTTAGATGTAATTTGCTTTCAAAGTATTTTTACAGTTCAGTTTTAGCGATCTTCATGTTTACAATTGCGCTCCCTTCGCAGTGCACTTTGAAAACATTGATGTCATTTTGAACACAGCCGTGGCTCATGACGAAAGCTAAAGGTGACCTATTATATAAAAGTGGAATTTATGTTATGTCTCCAAAGCTTGTGAAAACAAAAAACACATAGCATACGTTAATGCTTTTAAGTATCTGTACTGTATATGACATGGGCCTGTTGGTTAGAACATTTCTGCAGTGGTTTGCATGTGTCAAATTGTAAAAGTAGACTTAAAAAAATAAATTAAAAATATCCTACATAATAATAATAATAACAATCATCATCATCATTATTATTATTATTAATATTATATAATATTAATATTATTATTAAAGTATTTTTTTCATTTCCTAATAAATAATAAATATAATTTCTTAATGAATAGCCTCATTATATTTGTATTTAAATGATTGATATATGATATTAGAATACATGTTAGCTTTTGTTAAAACTTAGCTTAAGTTTTAGATTAGAATTATTGAATGTTTTCAATAATATTTGTAAAGGAAACATAGGTCCTATATGTGCCATTTACTTATATTTCAATGAACATGGAAAAGAGTGCATGTTTTTAGCAAAACTAATATTGGATATTTTTTTATGTTTCTGCATGTAAAACAATATAATTTGCACAAAGAAATGATGGGGTTGTTCTCTAAAGAAGTTGTTACTCCACCCCGTTTAGAGCATCATTATGGACGTTTGACATTATAACTAACGTGGTTACGTGGAAACACTTGTCGCTATGTCGTTCTTTTCCTAAACGATGCATCGTACTATGAGAGTTCAGCCGTGAGTTACGTTGTTGTTTGGAAAATGTACCCCTGCTTGTTTTTCATGAATTTCTGCATTATATAAATCGCCTGTTTTCCAGTATCTCCTGCTGTTCTTCTGGATGAGATTGAGGCAGCGGAGTCCGAGGGTAATGATGACCGCATTGAGGGTGTGCTCTGCGGCGCCGTCAAGCAGCTGAAGATGAACCGAGCAAAGCCTGACATGACGCTCTACCTCAGCCTCATGTTTCTGGCCAAAATCAAGCCCAATGTCTTCGCCACGGAGGGTGTGATAGAGGTGGATTGAGTCTCCTGTGCTGTTCTACTGGTATTTGCTGTTTCTTAAAGTGATGTACTATTAATGTGTTGTACATCTCAAATTCAGGCTCTCTGCAGTTTGCTCCGTCGTGACGCCTCCATTAACTTTAAGGCCAAAGGGAATAACCTGGTTTCTGTGCTCGCATGTAACCTGCTGATGGCCGCCTATGAGGAGGATGAAAACTGGCCTGAGATATTTGTTAAAGTAAGTGCTCAGCTAATTTTTCAGGGTGCTGTTCTTTAGGGGTGTAACAGATCACAACCCACAGTTCAGAATGCACGTGACCTGTGGATTAATAACTTGTAGAGTAATGCAACATTTATAACAACTGCAGAGAGATCACATCCAGCATGATTTAAATCACGTGTATAAATCTTTCTTGTAAAATATAATGATGACAGAAAAAGTTGTGGCATGCTTTTCTAGGCTATTATTAAAAAGTGTTTTCTGTCACTGTTTGTTTAGCCTGCATTAATGCATTCAGTTTAAAGCTGCACAATTAAACATTTAAAGATTGTAATCTCAATTCAAACCTGCGCAACATAAATGATAAGTGATAATTATTTGCATGTTAATTATCCTTCAAAGTGCAGCATTCAAATCTGCGTTTAACTGAGATAGGTTTAGTTTTTACACTTTTTTCAGTTAGTTACAAACAGTTAAATTAAATAACACAGAAGTACTGGGAGAACAGTTTATAGTTCAGATGTAAACGCTGATGTTTATGGTAAAGATTAAAATCACCGTTTAATGGAACTTGACGCTATGAATTTTGTAGCAATTACATAGTTTAACCAAAAGGTGGCGACAAACAGCCATCAAAATGATGTCACTGAATAGCTTTTCAAAAATGATCCAGCTATAATGAAACATTAAGTTCTATGTGTGAATTGTTGAATCATTAATTGAAACTAAATATATGTTGTGCAAGATGTTAGATTTCTATATTTAGCATTATCAGCAAAAGTAGCAAAGATCATTTTTCGTATTGAATATTTCCTTTTTTTCAGCTGGTTCTTTCTTGATTTTTTTTAAATTTAAAATTTCTATGTTCTGTTTGTTAAACCCAATGGTTTTTGCAGTAATATTTTTGTATAAATGGAAAGCAAATGACATTTGTCTCCTTCCTTTTTTGCTGATCTGAAAAATGGTCCCATCCGTGACTCAGAAACCGTAGTGTGATCTAAACTGTGAAGATACTGTTCTTCATATGTGGAATAGGCTCAATTAACTGTTTTTGATTATTGGTGATGATCCAGGATTGTTTGGTTTTTCAAAGTTCATCTTGGGGTTATTATCATAGCAACAAGTCTGTTTAAGTTCAAACCTCCTCAGGAGCAGCTTATTTTATCCAAACAGGATTAGCCTATATCATTTCAAGCGAAGGTGAAGGTGAAAATTTGTGTCAATTATAGCTATTTTCTTACAAAAATGTCATATATTGGACAATACTTTTTTATTTTATTTAATTTTTTTACTAATAATTAAAGAAACATAATTGAAATGTTTTGTAAAAGACAATAAATGGGCAATTTTCTCATTAAGAGAATTGATAGTAAAGGAATAGGTCATAGCAACAAGTCTGTTTTAAGTTCAAACCTGCTCAGGAGCAGCTTATTTCATCTAAACATTTTAGAATTCGTGTTCATGTGTTAACACTAAAAATCTTATTTAATTTATGTATTCATTTGTTTGTTGTTTTTAATGGTATATTTATTATTGAAATGTTCTTGCCATGAAATGGTTGCTGACATGGCATTAAATAAAAAAGACATTACATTACATTGTGAAGGAATAGTGATATCTTTAGAGATGCACCATAGACTGGTCGGTCGATTGGTGTATGTCTAATTATTTACTTGAGTCATGAACACATTATGCACATTGAGTCGTGCATTAATCTGAATGTTGACGGCTAATATATAGGTGGCTTGATGGAGCGAGGAGATGCAGACTGCTTCTTAAATCTCACAATAATGCTTTTATGATGCAAAATGTATTTAAATAGGGATGCATTAATGATTAATTATACTTTCACATATAGCAAATCCACTCTACAGGTAAAATTAAAGTGATAGTTCATCCAAAAATGACAATTCTGTCATATGACTATTGGGGATACACACATATAGCGATATCGATGCTCAAAGGATATATTTTTCAGCCCTAGTTATGATTAAAATGACTCCGCATGTGTCGAAACATCTGTTTTAAGTAAAGACCCCAGGTTTACAGACCGAAGTAATCATGGTGTTGTTCTTCAGGTCTATATTGAGGACTCTCTTGGTGAGCGTATTTGGGTTGACAGCTCGCACTGCAAAACATTTGTTGATAACATCCAGACTGCCTTCACAACCAAGATGCCTCCCAAGAGTATGCTGTTACAGACGGAAACGGGGCGATCGGGTGGCGACCTCAGTGCAGGTTGGTGGTTCAAGCATTTTCAGTCATGGGCTAAAGTGTGTTTGTTAATAAAATGCAGGGTAAATAACACTGAATACTGTATGTTAGGAAACAGCCCTCATCCTTCCACTCCAGATGAAGATGAAGGTCAGACTGAGCTTTTAATCGCTGAAGAGAAACTGAGTCCTGAGGATGATGGACAGGTCATGCCCAGGTGAGGATGTCCAGATGATTAGGACAATGGGCGTGTCTTTAATTACATTACTTCATTATTTATAATAAATTATTACATGACTTGAAGTAAAATGTGCAAACAGTTTGGTTTACATTTTGAGTTCGTGGGTTATTTTTTTACACTTCTGTTTAAAAGTTTAATTTTAGTTAGAGGAAATAAATATTTAAAGAGAATTGATACATAACTACGGAAGTCCCAAGAGGCCATGCCTTTCTCTCTTGTTTTGTCATGATCATGACTTAATTATCTCATGATCTCAACATAACAACTCGTTTTCTTGTGATCTTGACATAACAAAAAGTTTTTTCTCGTGATAACGGCTTAATTTTCTCGTGATCTCAACATAACAAAAAGTTATGTCGTAGTCATGACCTATTTTTTTGCTTTTATGAATGTATTAATTATTATTATTATTATCATTATTATTATTTTTTAAATATATATTTTTTATATATCTGTCCAATGTCTGTGAATACAAAACAGATATTGAAACTAATTGTTCCTTTTGTAAGCAACACCCCGAGTCCCTAGTTCAAATATTTTGTCAATGCAGTTATTCTTATTTGCTTTGGAAAGATTTTTGCCTTTTTGTAATTGAGAATGTTGATAAAGAGTTTTCCTTACTATGGGAAAATGTTTTGTCTGGTTTTGTTAATTACAAAACAGAACCTTTAAAAAAAAGAAAATATAATTCCTTAATCTTCTTATCTTTTCGTTTTAACAAAATTTTATATATATAAATGTAAATTTACAAACCAAAAACATGACTGTATTGCAGTATTACTTTGAAACTATTTCTAACTTTTTCACAAAAAAGGCTTTAAAACATTTGAAATTTATAAACATTTTTTTTTCTTTGCGTAAATAATGATAAAATCATGTCATTTTATTTAATTTTTTAATTATTATTATTAAATATGTTTATTATATTATTATTTAACTATTACTTAATTAAACATATTTAATAATGATAATTAAAAAATTAAATAAAATGAGATGATTTTATCTTTATTGTTTGTTTAATGTTGTTAAATGTATAACTGTGCATTCATTTTAATTTTTGCTGTGATATTTTGCAATTGGCACCAAGATTTTTAGATATTTCACTGCTGTGCTGAAATTTTGGCAACAGCATGATCGGGTGTTTCTAATTACAATAATTTCACAAGTTGCAACTTGTAATCTGGATATGTGGATTTGTGTGATCTTTGTGTGAAAAGTTTCAAATACAAATTTGAATAAACATTTTTATTATTTTCATTCAGTCTGTTGTCCTTTATTTGCTGTGGCTCCAGGTACGAGGAGCTAGCTGAAAGTGTGGAGGAATACGTCTTGGATGTTTTGAGAGATCAGCTGAACCGTCGCCAACCCATGGACAATGTATCCCGAAACCTTTTACGCCTGCTCACAGCCACCTGTGGTTATAAAGAGGTCCGACTGATGGCAGTGCAGAGACTGGAGATGTGGTTACAGAATCCCAAGGTACAAACAAAAGAGAGGAAATGTCATTGTCTGAGCGAGTGAAACCACATATCTAAAGATTTGTTTGTGTGTTTGATGCGCTTCCAGCTGACTCGACCAGCACAGGATCTTCTCATGTCTCTGTGCATGAATTGTAATACACACGGCGCAGACGACATGGAGGTCATCTCCAACCTCATCAAAATTCGCCTTAAACCCAAAGTTCTCCTCAACCACTACATGCTGTGTGTCAGGTCGGCATTACAACCACATACTGACTGCTTTGAATGTCATAAAACATAATTACATTACAACACAGCAAATCTCTTTTAAAATTGTTTATATTATGTATTTGTGTATATATAATAAATATTTGTTAATAATTTGTACCTATTTGTTTTTCTCATGTTCTGCAGGGAGCTTTTAAATGCTCACAGAGATAATCTGGGAACCATGGTGAAGTTTGTAATCTTCAACGAATTGTCAAATGCCAGAAATCCCAATAACATGCAAGTGCTCCACACAGTTCTTCAGCATAGCCCAGAGCAGGCACCCAAGGTGACTTTCTATCTTTGTTGGCTTTATGGTAGGGCTGGACGGTTAATTGAAAATAAACTGAACCCAAAATTCATAACCTAACTGATATAATTTACCTAAATCACTTGGGAGAGTCCATGACATTGAGTGCATGTTCATATGTTAATCTCTCATACATGAAGTAAATCATATTTTTTTTGTTGATCGTCTATTTGGTATTGGGCAGGAACAGTGTGATTTAAAGGCTCTGCACTCATGTATCATACACCTTTTCACTATGGAGCGAAATTTGTGCCAATATTTCACAACATGTCAGTCATCCCTCACCCACTTTCCTTCAGCTTATTCCCTAAGTTATAAGGGGTCGACTTAGCAGAATGAACTGCATATTTTATCTTTAAAAATAAACATAGGTTTAGTTCACTGATTATTTGTAAAAACTTTCATTTTGAATTATTCAATTATTTTGTTTGTAAAATATTTTCAATTTTTTTTTAATTGAAACTTGTTATGAATTAAATCAAAAATCCTTAATCAAAAAGAAAGTTAACCAAAATGTGACAAGATAACAGGGATAAAAAATATATTCCCTGGTGCCCCCGCGCTCGCTCTGCCTAATTTATAAACCAAAACACAAACCACTGAGAATTAACAAGAAAGTATGATTTATTTACAGAAAATAAGGAGCAAAATAACATTGGGAGGGGTTCAGCCAAAATAAATGACAATAAACCAAACTAACCAAATTAGAGAAAACTTCCCTGCAAAATAAATAAGAAAATAAAATACAGAAAATTGCAAAAACAGTTCAGCGCATATCTGTGAGCTGCAACCTACAAAACTGCAGTATACTTTAGTCTTCACAAATAAGTGTAAATTGTTTTCTTAAAGGGCACCTATGGTGAAAAATCTACTTTTCAAGCTGTTTGGACAGACATGTATGTAGGTATAGTGTATAGACCGTCATATTGGGGTGATATGAACACCCAGTTTTTTTTTTTTTTTTTTTTTTTTTTTCTTTCAATTTAACAACATAAAAACGGTGGACCAATTGGAGCGGGTTTCAAACCAACTGCAACTTGACATAGGAGTGCGGTCCCCCCGCCCACTGAATTGATTGACAGCTGCACATTACCATGTCTCCGTAGTAATGCGCATAATCATATCAACAAGACAGGACGAGCGCAAAGCAACTAGGAATAAAAGGTCTGTTCAGTTCGCTAGGATCATCAATCATCATCAAACGTGATCAAGAGTGAGTTTTACAAGTTTAAAATGTTTTAAAACAGAGCATGTGTGTAATGAATTACAGCGATTCACTTTAGATTTCATCAGCACAGCCACGTGTCAGAACAATTATAAAAGAAGACTCTTCAATCCCGGTTTGTGGACATTAAATCAGGATTATTTTGTACATTAACATAGCAGATATCCATACAGCAGTGGATATTAACCTGTATCCGGTCACATTTGCGTGCAAAAGAGTGTAAAGTTAAACATGCACGCTGTTGTCTGAAGCAGCCGAGGGAGGAGATTAAGGCACGCTGAAAAGCACGTAGGAACGGTGGGCGTGAAGGACTAGCCTTAAAGACCCAGTACAAAAAAAACGCTACCTGCTGCTCAGAGCTATAAAATAGAAACTTATAAAAGGTATAACAAAAAATCTGATGAGTGTTTTGAGCTGAAACTTTACAGACACAGTCTGGAGACACAAAAGACGTATATTAAATCTGGAAAAAGGGGTAACCTAGGTGCCCTTTAAATACTTTAGCCTTCATAAATAGTATTGATTTTGATCCCAATTTATATTAAGTGGATTTAATTATTAGGGACTTAAAGGATGTGTTAACAGTGTAATTATAAATGTAATTGCAGAAACTAATTACAGATATAAGTACATGCTGGTAATTTTTAATATAATAACTCAATGTTAAAAATTATGTACATATTAAAAAATGTACAACAATATAATTAAAGCCAAACTCAATTTCTTAGGAAAGTGTAACTAGCTTTGTTTCCATCCATGTATTTAATATTCATTTTGCGATATTACATAAACATGCTGGATGGGAGATGTTAGATGGGCATTTGATATCAACTCTTTCCTATTTTCCAATAAAAATTTTTATTTTTTTCTCTTGACCACATTGAATTGAATTGTGCTTTATTCACAAATTATTAATGCAATACTCCAGTTGTTTATTTAAGAAAATTACAACTTGTACAAAATTAAAAGTGATTATCATATGTTACTTTTCCTCATTTAAAAAAAACTACAGTTTACGGTTGTTTACCATTACTTTTGTTTTCTGGTTTGTCTCTAGTTTCTTGCCATGGTCTTCCAGGACCTGCTGACCAATAAGGATGACTACCTGCGGGCCTCGAGGGCCTTGCTCAGGGAAATCATTAAACAGACCAAACATGAGATCAACTTTCAGTCCTTCTGTTTAGGCCTCATGCAGGAGAGGAAAGAGGCCAGTTATGTGGACATGGAGTTTAAAGTGAGCACTGGATTGCTGCACTTGTGTGTTTTAAGAATATCAAATTCTGCATGTACATCATTTGTTTTTGGTTTTCTTTTTAGGAGCGTTTCGTCATCCAAGTGACGGATCTCTTGACCGTGTCCATGATGCTAGGGATCACAGCTCAGGTCAAAGAGGCCGGCATTGCCTGGGACAAAGGAGAGAAGAAGAGTGAATTGTTTTATACTCTTAGTGACTCACATATCCAACATTCCAATGTGTATTATTGATCATAATGATTATGCGTATGTTTTTCAGATCTAGAGGTACTGAGGTCCTTTCAGAACCAGATCGCTGCTATACAGAGGGATGCTGTGTGGTGGCTGCACTCTGTTGTTCCCACCATCAGTAAAGTGGGACCCAAAGACTACGTGCACTGGTATGGTTCAGAGGATTGCAGGATTTGTGCTTATTGTTAAATAATAATAATAAAAAGGTTATTGGTATTTAAAATAATTCTGAAGCTTAAAAAATACTCAGAAAAACCTTTCAATGCAAATGTTTGAGTTACACTCCTAGTAAATACATAGTAATTACACTGTTGTGATTGCATTACCCCCTAATCCTACATGTACCACTAAATAGACCCTTTTCACATTTCCGGCTTTTCCAGCAGCATAAGTCGTCATAGTTGGTAAACTTAGAGCTCAGTGAATGTGATCACAACAAATCATTTTTTTACAATCTTATTTGCTGAAAAAATAAATGAAAAACTCCACGATGGTGTTATCAAGACTTTCAGAAAAAACTAATGTGAGACTGATGACGAAAGCCAGGGGAGAGAATAACGTCAAATTTACTCTCAGCCCCATAGACGCTGCATTAGAAACATTTCTCATAAGCAGCAATTTGTTTGTTGTAATTTGACACAAAGATGATATAATACATACATAAATGCAAATAAATGTTCATACATAAAAAAAATCTAAATATTAAAAACTTTCAAGGATTTAAGATTTATAGTCTTGTGAAAAAGGTCCGTTAGTCCCTAACGTTAACCATATTCTACCTAAGATGCACCTTAAGTGTTTCAAAATGCAAAATGAGCAAATAATAAAATTTAAATTAAACTCTTAATTGTTGAAATGTAAGTTAAATAGGGCATTTAGCTCCATTTAATACATTTAAATTTATTTAAAAAAATAATTAAAATTAAGTTAATTGTAATTAATTTTGGACTCAATTTAATTGTATACTTCTTTAGCTGACAATTGTATTGTTCTGAAAATATACAGTTGAAGTCAGAATTATTAGCCCCCTTTGATTATTATTATTTAATTTTTTTTGTAAATATTTCCTAAATGATGTTTAACAGAGCAAGAAATTTTCACAGTATGTCATAATAATTTTTCTTTTGGAGAAAGTCTTATTTGTTTTTCTTTGGCTAGAAAAAAGCATTTTTTTTAAACTGTTTTAAGGTCAAAATTATTAGCCCCTTTAATCTTATTTTTTTTTAATAGTCTATAGAACAAACCATCATTGTACAATAACTTGCCTAATTACCCTGACCTACCTAGTTAACCTAATCAACCTAGTAAAGCCTTTAAATGTAAAATATTATGTGCTGTCATCATGGCAAAGATAAAATAAATCAGTTATTAGAAATGAGTTATTAAAACGATTATGTTTAGAAATGTGTTGAGAAAATCTTTTCTCTGTTAAACAGAAATTGGGTAAAAAAATAAAAAGGGGGCTAATAATTCAGGAGGGCTAATATTTCTGATTTCAACTGTATGTGTATAACTCTGCTTGATATATACAGCAATGTTGAATAGAGAGTATTTAAGGCAAGTGCACTTTTAGTAACTAAATAAACTACCTAAAAATTAAATGAATTGCCTTACATAAGTTTTTAGTAATTTAATTACTGTGACTTTGTAATCCATCAGTTGTTAAACATTTCATGTACTTACTATAGTAATTATAGTTTATTATGCATTACATGTAAACTTAGTACATGCAAGTAATTAACATTATTAAGTCTTTAAATAAATTGTTACCAGGGTATCTGTAGGGTCTTAAAAAGTCTGAAAATGTCCTAAATTTCAATAACAAAAAGTTTTAAATTCACAGAAATATTGTGCTGTAGGTCTTAAATCATTTTTAACAGGTCTTAATATTCCTATGTCCATGTAAAACTACCCGGTAGGCCTAACACCCGTCCAATCACTAACATTCCATCTCAGTACATTTTTTAACAAAAGATTATTTATTATATATAACTCTATTAACCAATATGGTTTGACTATCTTCCATCCAATAACATTTGTTTTTATTGTTTTCATTAATGTTTTAACTGAACCATTAGAAAAAAATCCTTTACATTTAGCCTTGTGTAAGTCTGAATTTCCTTTTATAATGGTCTTTAAAATTGTTAAATTTGACTTGAAACCTGTAGAAACCCAGTTTTACACTGCAACAAAGACACCTCAAAATAAAGTGTAACCTTTTTCAATGTAATCAGTTAAAGACACCCATGCAGTTTACTGATTGTTTTGTTGTGTTCTTCAACAGCCTTCACAAGGTGCTTTTCACAGAGCAGCCTGAGACGTATTATAAATGGGACAACTGGCCTCCTGAGAGTGACAGAAAGTGAGTTATCCCTATTTCAGCATCTTGCAGATGTGTTTAGCATTTTTCCAATGAATGCTAATGCGTCTCTCTTCTGTGCTAGTTTCTTTCTCCGGCTGTGCTCTGAGGTTCCTCTGCTGGAGGACACACTGATGCGCATCTTGGTGATCGGTCTGTCCCGCGATCTGCCCCTGGGCCCAGCTGATGCCATGGAGCTGGCCGATCACCTGGTGAAGAGAGCTGCAGGAGTTCAGTCTGATGGTAAGACAGCACTTCTGGTTACAGTGATGGTTTTCCATATTTTAAAGTGGCCATGTGATGCTTTTTAAAAAGGTCATTATTTGGTTTGTTGCGTCTACTAAGGTTATTTAGTAAAGAAAAACTATTTTAGTTAATAAAATCAAATAAAAATTTCACAATGAAAGAGAAACTAAAACTAACTAAACCAGGGGTGTCCAAACTCGGCTGTAAGTAGAGGGAGATTATTCTTCATTATGATCGCGAGCTGTTCGATGTAAACTAATCTCGCTGACATCTCTTTTCTACCATTCTTCATGGGGGGATGCTGCTGTAAATATTTAGTTGAAATGTTGCATTACGTTTAAACTAAGTTCATAAAAATATTTAATGGTGTGTAAGTTGTGACTTCGTGTCCCTTTAAGTCACAACTAGGCTACGTTTTAACTTGCGCACTGCTTGTGCAACCGGCCCCTGTTTCAACTTCCAAAGCTTCTAAGCAGTTATGGCCCAATCCCAATTCTACCCCTTAGCCCTTCCCCTTACCCCTCATTTTGCACATTCACGTCAAGGGGTAAGGGTGATGACACTCAAACCCTGTCAGAAAGTCTAGTGGCTGGAAATGAGATTATTACAGTGTCCGCTATAATGTTAATGTTGTTTTCGTGTGTTTACATAGATGAATATGGCCACTGTGTAAACACGCAGTATAGTTACGAGCTTATTGCCACATTAGATCATTATGATAAGAAAAAGTTTTCCTGAAGATAAACACCAAAAAATAAAGCAACTAGAATAACTACAGCAGTCGCAATCGTCTGATCTCATATGAAGCATGAGATTGCGATAACATCGTCACCTTGGAATTATAAGGTACTGCATTCTGAATGATTTTGAGATATTGAGCTTCAAAGGTTTTGCATTCCATATAGCAAACAGTATGTGTGTAACAGTTCTCTTTCATTCATTAACATGACAGAGACTCTAAATGTACTCTGCATGTGAATTATCAACGTTCTCTTACATTTGCAAATTGGAGTAAATAAACCACGGTAAATGCAGATAGAACCTTCTAATTCTGACAAGTCATTTTCTGCTTGGAATTAGAAGGTTCTATCTGGCAGATCATTCATTGAAGCATTACTTATCAAGAAATACAATAAAAATAAATATAATTTGTGTTGTAACAATATGTTGATGCTTGAGAAAGTTATAGTTTTGCGTCCAATAACATTTATTTAATGTTTTAGGATGAATATTTTTTTCTTGTTCAAATTAATCATATAAGGCTGTGTTAAGTATTTTGTCCAGTGCAGATGTTAATTTTATAAATTAATATGTTAATATTTATTAAATGTTATGCTTAATATGAATTATATGTATTCTATTATTTTCCCCATGAACTCAATTGAGTATTTGTCCTTCAAGGCTTAATATCAAATTTAAAGATTTTAAAGGAAAACAGGGAATGAGCAAATGAGTTTAATAAACACTGAAAAATGTTTCACTGACAATATATATATATATATATATATATATATATATATATATATATATATATATATATATATATATATATATATATATATATATAGATAGATAAAAATATTTCACATTTAATATATTACATTTCTTTAATAACTGTTTCTTTTTCAACAACGTAAAACATAACATTTCATCCTAATGTCAAAAATGCTTCTAAATCATCACATTTACGCACATCTTTTCAGTTTCAGGTTTCTTCTCAATTTTGTGTGGTGCATTATTTAGTCGACTCTGATTTTGTGTGATTTTGTCTTTCTGGTCTTTCCCGCTGTCAATGGAGCAGTCCGGTGAAATTACAAAGAAAGCTGATCCTGATTGGTCCTTGTGCGTGCATTAAAAATGCTGATTGGCTAACAGAAAGAACTCAACAGAGTTCAACTTTGTAGAGAAACCATTGTTGTTTTTTAAATAAAAACTCTTAAATTGTAAACAACTTATAAAAAAAAATTATCACATTGGGATTGGGCGTATGTGTAGTGTTTTTTTTGTGTAAAGCTGGAGTTGTGGTCTCTCCACTTCATCAAGCAGTCTTCCTCAAAATGCGGCATAGCCAAGCTTTGGCTTGTACTGCTTGTACAGAAAAGGCAAACATTACAAAGCATCATAAGCCCTCTTTAATATTTCAAAAATAGCTCAGAATTTTTTGAAGTGGTTTGTTTATAAAACTGTTCATATAATGTCCATTTGTCCCCCCACATCTTTAACGGTAGACTTGGAAGTGTTGCGGGTTGAAAGGATCCAACTCATCGATGCTGTACTGAATCTTTGCACTTACCATCATCCAGAGAACATCCAGCTTCCAGCAGGGTATGACTTTACCTAACCGAGTTTATAGCCTGCTGTTTTTTCATTTAATTTTATTATGCAGTGATTCATCAGTGTTATATTGTCAAATAATAACTGGCTGTCATGGGCTGTTAGCATTGAAAGTTTAAGCTACACTGTGGTCTGTCCACTCCTGGCATCCCTTACTTATTTTTGGGCTGTTTATTCCACCAGGAGGTGAAAAGCTTTATTAAATCTTCCATTCTAGGTATCAACCTCCAAATCTGGCCATATCAACTCTTTACTGGAAGGCCTGGCTCCTGCTGCTTGTGGTGGCAGCGTTTAACCCACAGAAAATTGGTGAGGCCAGATATGTTGCAATACTTACATTTCATAATAACTTCTTATTAGAATGCTAATATATCACTGTCCCCAATGGTTTCAGGTTTGGCAGCGTGGGATGGTTACCCCACTCTGAAAATGCTTATGGAGATGGTTATGACGAAGTAAGTGTTCTGCGTGTTGTGTGGAAATGTGGTTTCTTGGATAGTTCCACAATTGAAATATCCAATTTCTCTCTTCTCAGTAACTACTCCTACCCTCCGTGCACGGTGGCCGATGAAGAGACCAAAACTGAGATGATCAACCGTGAGCTGCAGATCTCTCAGAAGGAGAGGCAGGAGATTCTGGCTTTTGAAAGTCATCTGGCAGCCGCCTCCACCAAACAGACCATAACCGAGAACAACAGCCTTCTGCTGTCTCAGCTCACCAGTCTGGACCCAAAGTATGACTTCCTAATAGTGTCTGTAGAGACAGTCCATAGTGTGTATGAAGTAACTGAGCCTTTTCTTTGATTTTCTTCTGTGTTCAGGGGTCCCCCACGTCGGCCCCCACCTCTAGTCTTGGATCAAGTGAAGAGTTTGAATCAGTCTTTGCGTCTGGGTCATCTGCTCTGCCGTAGCCGCAGCCCTGACTTCTTGCTCAATATCATTCAGAGACAGGTGAACACACTCATATACTTGTGGAGCTGCTGACATTGAACTGTGTTTCATGCTACACTTCCACTGAGTTCCATTCATGTGCATGTTAATAATGTAGACCGGAAACTAGGGCTGTGCAATTTAGGGAACAATCTCATTGTAATATTTTCTTCATGATTTTTTTTTCTTAATTGTGCCTAGTGTAGCGATTTCAATTCAATTTGTTATTCAATTTAATAAACAGCTGAATATTCTCAATAGTGTGTGTAAAGTATTTAGTAACAGTCTATATAACTATATCTTATGTATATATTGTGTAGTCATAAATTTTACATATCTGTGCATTTCTCTTTGCAAAATGGGACCTATGTTGGTTTGCCCATGTGGGGCCCCACCTGGCATTGAACATGTGAGACTCACCTGGGGTTGTCCATTTTTTTGGGGGTCCATCTTTGATGTTTTTACCATGTCCATATTTTCCATTATAAATATGGTGTCTTTAAATAGACAGATACTAAATACTCAGTTCTCAAATAGGCAAAGTGTATGGGATTAATTGTTTTTGCCCTTAATAAACCCACCTGTTTTCTTTTTGTTTGTTTTTTTGCCTGGGGCCTACCTGGGTTTGTCCATCTGGGGCCCTGGTGGGGTTGCCCATATGGCTCTGACCTAGGTTTGCCATGATGGTCCCATCTTATTTGCCATTGTAGAACCAATCTGGGTGTTTGACCATGTTCTTCCCATCTCTGTTTAACTTTTTTACCCACGTTGAACCCTTTTTTAAACCATATCTGTTGCCTCTATTGAGCCCTTTTGGGTTGCCCACATGGAATCTACACAGTGGAACCAATTAGGCTCTGAAGCCTTATGTTTTGCACATTTTGAGCCCACCTGGGTTTGCCCTTGTGAAACTTACATGAAGGGAATAAGAAAGCCCCATGTGTGTTTACTCTCTCAGTAGCTGTATGTGTTGCCCATTTTGTGCCTACCTGGGTTGTCCACACTATATATAAGCTGTCTTTATATAGACAGATACTAAATACTTATCTGAACCATTGGATGCACATGGTCCTCCAGATTGCTTCCATAGTCCTTGTTAGTGACGCTCCCATCGAGTGATCAAAGGTTTGGATATAGCAGCCCGGCCATCTATGGTGCCCCTAAGGAACAATTTTGGTGGAAACGGGAGAGATGAGGTACACATTTAACCTGCAGTGAGTTGGGATGCTGTGGTTTTATGTTTTTTGGGTAACGTGGGTTTGCCCAACTTTGACCCACTTGGCTTTGCCTATTTGGGGTCCACCTGGGTTTGCCCATCTAGGGCCCGCCTGGGGTTGTCCATGTGTGGCCTACCTACGGTGACCCATGCAGGGCCCACCTGGATTTGTCCATCTGGGGCCCACTTGCGGTGTCCCCTGGCCTTTTCTGCAGTATATAGGGTTGATTGTATTTGCACAATCCCTTGTGTTGTCCATATTAGGCACACCTATGTTGCCCTCACTGGTTTTGGCTGTAAATCATGGTAGAATCAAGTAGGCCCAATGTGTGTAGTAACTCTGAAGTCATGTTTTGACCTTGTGGTACTTTGTGAAGAGAAGCACACATACTTCATACGTTGAACATATAAGGTTCTCGATTTGCCCATGTGGGGCTCACTTGGGTTTGCACAATATACACGTCCCAATAGAATGCTAATTTCTAGCCGAGGGGACTGGCCTGATTGAGTTGTTGTGTTGGAGTTGGAGCTTCCAATAATACTGAACTACACAGATTTATTCCCCAACTGTTTACGTTTACAGACATTGCCAACATTATTTGAAGTTGTGAGTCTTTATAACCTTGTGTGTACTTCATACTTGATATGACTGAACTTCATTCCTATTCACATAATGCATTGTCTAATAGCTGGTTTATATATGTTCACAAAAAAAAACAGAACTGGCAAGGCTTTAAAACACGTTTTTTTCTAAAAGCAAAAATGTATTTTTGTTCGTCGGTTCTTGTGAAAAAGCTGTTGGTCCCACACCCTCTTTTCAAACACACAAAAATCTAGTACTTTTTGCTTTTACCCATAAAGGTGCATTTGCAGCATTGTATAATAAATAGTTTATTTTGATGCAGATAGATTATGACTTGCAGATGCTCTAAATTAAAAATGTGTCCTTCATTCAGGCCTCCTCTCAGTCTATGCCGTGGCTGGCTGATCTTGTCCAGTCCAGCGAAGGGTCCTTAGATGTGCTGCCCGTTCAGTGCCTGTGTGAATTTCTCCTCCATGACGCCGCAGATGATGCCTCTTCTGCTGATGATGAAGAGGAAGGAGAAAGCAAAGAGCAGAGAGCAAAGAAAAGACAGGTAAAAATTCATACTGCATTGGTTATTGTCTGAATGTTTTTTTTCTTCTTGTAATCATCTTGCAATGTCAATGGTGGTGTCTTAAACCAGTATTTAGTTTTACATGACCCATCATAGTAGTTTATAGTTTGATTTAAAAGAGTGAGTCAAACAAATATGACATATTAGGAGAAAATAATACAAAAATAAGCAATTTTTTTAAAGGAATACTGTTATTTAACAAAGGCATATTAATTTGATCTGAAGTAAAGGAATTTATAACATTACTAATTATTTATTTTAATTTAATACTGTGCTTTTACTGTACCTCTAATCTGCCCAAATGTTTTAAACAATAATAATTATGAGAATTATTTCTTGAGCATCAAATATGTATATTTGATTGACATCTGAAGGATTATATGACATTTAAGTCTTAAGTATTGGTTACTGAAAGTTGAAAGCACACAAATATGCTGCATATTTTTTCAAAAACATCTATTTTCTATTTAAAAAAATAACAATGCTTCTGTTTTATTTTTTTTAGAGGCAGCAAAAACAGAGGCAGCTTCTTGGGCGGCTGCAGGACCTTCTGCTTGGTTCTAAGGCTGATAAACAGACCACATGCGAGGTCTTGGACTACTTCCTCCGGCGTCTAAGCTCATCTCAAGTGGCTTCAAGAGTGTTGGCCATAAAGGTACAGAGTTCATTTTCCATCTAACTAAGCATGCTTCTTTTAGGCACTTGTGTGATATGGTGGATGATGATGTGCATATCAGGGATTGTCTCTGGTGCTGACGGAGGGTGGATTGAAAGATGGAGAGGACCGGGATCATCTCATGGAGGAGGACTCCAGAGATGCAGAGTTACTGCCAGGCTACCAGTGGCTCCTTCAGGACCTTCCCAAACTGCCTCTGTTTGAC